>NC_135328.1:123934732-124037084 GCF_023851605.1 Tamandua tetradactyla | reverse complement strand
GGGTGCCGGGGCCTCTGCTACAACTGCCCTTAAGCCTTAGCTGATTCCTGAATCTCTACTTCGGACACAGACCCCACTGCCCACCACTCCTCACGTTCACCATCGTCCTCCCCGTGGGCCGGCAGTGAAGCCCACTGGATGCAGTGGCTGGAAGCAAGTGAAGTGACACAGATCTCTCTCCAGTGCTCCTTGTAACAGACGAGAACTGGATGGACTGACTCCTTGGACTGCACAGGCCTGGGCTCAGCAAACACAGGCTGCCTGGAGGGGAAGGAAGGCAGCAGCAGCAGCTAACATTTAGATGCTGTCCACACACAAGTACTGTCCACATGCAGTGCTGTCCACACCAGGTGCTGTCCTGAGAAGCCAGCACAGTCCACATCCCGCACTGTCCTGAGCACCCAGCACTGTCCACACCCCGTGCTGTCCTAAGGACCCAATGTTGCCCAGCCACACTCTCCTGAGCACTCAACATTGTTCTAACACTTGGCCCTGTCCACACCTGGTGCTGTCCACACCTGGCACTGCAAACACCTGGTGCTGTCCCAGGCAGGCCCACCACATGCACGGCCTCAGCTAAGCCCACCCAAGCTGTGGCCGACAAAGCACAGTCACAGCACTGAGCTCAGGGTCTCACCCTGAGGCCTGGCTGCCCTCCATGATCTGATGAGATGCCACCCAAGGGAAGGTCCCAGTGAGTACCCAGAGGCTGGACCAGGCTGAGACCCATTCCAGAGGGGATAACGGCCCCAGGAGGACCCACTCAGCTCTGCAGAAACAGCCACGCGGGGTGCCCTGCCACACCCCACCTCCCCATCCCTTGGGCCCCTTCCCTCCTCAACACCCCCTCGCCAGAAGATCTTCCTTTCTCCCAAACTGGGCCTCCCAGCCTCATCTTCCTGAGGCTAAGCTGGCCATCCAGCATGGAGTCCTATAGAGGAAACCTCGCTCCATGCCAGCCCATGAGTGCTGCCTCATTCCCCACCACAGGGTGGCTGCAGGTGCTCTCAGGGGCCAGGGCTGATGGGCCTGCTCCCCTCCCCATCAGGAACCCCTGGCCCCTGCCCAGGGCCGGGACATCCTAGGCCTCCATCTGACCACATGGTCTCAACTAGGCCTTGGTGTACTGTCTGGACAGCTGCAGAAGCCCCCTGAACCCCCAAGTGCCGGGCTTCCCAGGGACATGCAGGCAGCGGGGGCCTGGCAAGTTCGCAGGACAGGGAGCTGAGTGGGGGCCCTGGGCAGGTACCTGTGAGGCAACAAGACTTGCCCGGTCACTAAAGGTGAGATGACTGGGCTTCGGGGCCAGAGTACAGCTTTGGTGAAACCTCCTGGCAAAGTGGGGGCCAACAGCATGTAGGGCCTGGACTTGGGGGGCTCAGGTGAGGAATAGCACCCCCAAGTGAGGGCCCCCACTCCACCTGCTGCCTCGGAAGGGTCAACTTCATTCTGGGAACAGGCCAGAACTCTGACCCCATTCATATTTGTGACACTATTTACATACAAGACAAATGCATTTCAATTTCCTCTCTCAATTAATGGCCTATTTTTTAAATCAGACTCAGCTAAAAAACATTGCTCCATCACTATTACTCTTATAAAAATTCAATTTCCCTCCTCCGACAGCCAGAGACCAGGGGGCTGGGGCGGGGAGGATGACCACCAGGGCCACTGCAGCCCAGCCCTCCTGGACGCCTTGGAGTGCAGGATCCACTTCACCATGTCCAGCACGAGGCAGACAGCGCCGGGCTGGCGGGAGAGGGCTGCACGGCAGAGCAGGGAGCTGGTGGGCTGGCCTGGTGCCATCACTCCAGCAGGGAACAGGTGGAGGGGCGTGCTCTTGGATGAGCTCCAGACAAAGAGGTAGAGCACCACTGGGCACTGCCCCATCCATGCACCCTGACCCCTGTGTGCCGGCTGCACTCTGCTCAAGGATAAGGTGCTATGGGGATGCCTCAGCACCGGCAGGGGTGAGGCCGGATGAGGCGGAGAGGCCAAGTGAGGCTGGGATTGGGGGCTAGGAAGGGTGAAGATGGCTCCTTGCTATCGCCAGCACAGATGTCCCAATTTAACAACACTGGAAACCCTGGCCCATACCCTGCTGCCCCTGCACCCAAGGTGGCACCTCTGTCCCTGTGCACCCTCCAATGGCACGCTTTTCCCCACACTGGCCTAGGCACTCGCACCCATCACTGCATCCAGCCCCAAGTGGGGCCATGCTCCTGCTAGTGTTAAGCCCTCTGCTGGGATCGAGGATGAGCCGATGACACAGACCAGGCCTCATGGGGAAGACAGATCCCGTATGGGTGCTGCACACACTGCAACGGTGGGGAGGCAGGGAGAAGTGAGGAAACGGTCCACTGTGAGAGAAGCTGGGGCTTCCCTACAGGCGGGGTGATGAGACGATCAGGCTCCCACCCAGCAACCAGCTTCCAAAATCCTGCTTGAGCAGTTTCTGCTCAGAAGTGCCTCCATCTATCCTGAGCAGAGAGTCTGGCCTGTCTGTAGCTGGGCCCCACCAGACTCTACCCATTGCAAGTGGCCACACACAGTCTTGCAGAAGGTGCCACACTCCTCTGAAGTCCCAGAGCCACCTGCGTGCAGCACTCTGTCCCTCTGGGCTTTCCACCTTCCACCCCACATGGGGGGCTCTGCCTACACAGCAGGCTCCACCCCATATGACAGACTCTACCCACACAGCAGGCTCCACCCCATATGACAGGCTCCTTCTACACAGTAGGCTCCACCCCATATGACAAGACTCCACCCACACAGCAGGCTCCACCACATATGACAGGCTCCTTCTACACAGCAGGCTCCACCCCATATGACAGACTCCACCCACACAGCAGGCTCCACCACATATGACAGGCTCCTTCTACACAGCAGGCTCCTCCCACTGCAGGCTCCACCCCACCATTTAAGGGCTGCAGAGATGTGGCTGGGTCTTCATCTAAAGCACCACTGCATTCTGTGAGGGACAGAGACCTTTCAGACCAAGGCGATGGACTTCACCAGGGAAAGCACACACTTCCAGCAACCCACAGCCTCACCCTGGGGTCCCAGGCTGACAAGGGCTTACTGTGAACTGCTCCTGGGACTCGTAGTCTCATGCAGGTAGACGCAAGCCATGCTGAACTCTGTCATCACGTCACTGGACAGGAGCTCTCTGGAAGAGAAAGGGTGACTCCCTAATGCAAACCCACCCAGGCACCTCACTGTCCTGTGGGCACAAGGGTGCTGGCACCAACACTTTCACACCCTGACAACCATAAGGCAGAGGAAGGGATGAGTGAAGGATGCTGACAGCTGGGACAGGAGCCGGCAAGCCTGTGTATGTTTGGGTGCTGGGCACAGAGTCCCCCAGTCACCCCACAGCCCCCCAGATGGAGGACCCTGCCAGGGGTGCAGCCGGGGTATTTCCTTGGGCACAGGGACCCTGGTCACCTCACAGCCCCGAGATGGGGGAACATGCCAGGGCCTCACGGTGCACGTCTAGGCTCCATGTGGACACCAGAGCTCCAGCAGCAGGAGTCACATTCACACTTTCACACTCACAGTCCTAGGGCTATGAGGGAGGGCAGTGAACAAGGTCTTCTCCCCTCCATGGTTTCTGCTGAGAAATCTATGCATTGTCTTATTGGGCTTCCCTTGTATGTGATGGACTGCTTTTCTCTTGCTGCTTTCAAGATTCTCTCTTTCTCTTTGACCTCTCAGATTCTGATTAGTAAATGTCTTGGAGTACGTCTATTTGGATCTATTCTCTTTCGGCTACGCTGCACATCTTGGATCTATAATTTTAAGTCTTTCATAAGAGTTGGGAAATTTTCAGTGATAATTTCCTCCATTAGTTTTTCTCCTTCTTTTCCCTTCTCTTCTCCTTCTGGGACACCCACAACACGTATATTCGTGTGCTTCATATTGTCATTCAATTCCTGAGTCTCTGGGAATTAAATTTGCCTTTTTTCCCTATATATTTTTTTTTCTTGTTGGATTTCAGATGTCCCGCCCTCCAGTTCACTAATCCTATGTTCTGCCTCTCGAAATCTACCATTGTAGGTTTCACTGTTTTTTTCATCTCTTCTACTGTGCCTTTCATTCCAATAAGTTCTGTGATATGTTTTTTCAGACTTTTGATTTCTTCTTTTTGTTCATTCCTTGCCTTCTTTATATCCTCCATCAATTCATTGATTTGGTTTTTGTTGAGGTTTTCATTGTCTGTTCGTATGTTCTGAATTAATCATTTCAACTCCTGTATCTCATTTGAATTGTTGGTTTGTTCCTCTGACTGGGCCATATCTTCAATATTCCTAGTGTGATTTGTTATTCTTTGCTGGTGTCTAAGCATTTAATTACCTTACTCAGTTTATTCTGGAGATTGTTTTCACTTTTTTAACTAGGGTCTTCCTGCTGGATGAATCTGCTGTCTACCTCTTCTTTAACCTTCAGTTCACCTTTTCCTGGACCTCAAGCTTAGGTTTTGTTTAAAAGAGGAGAAATTTTCAGTTCTTGTTTTCTTGTTTCTTGCCTGACTGTATGGTGCCATTCCCCCCCTCCAATTAGGACAGTCTACTTAGGTATTATAGACCGCAGCTGGATTTTCCCAGACCAAACTGGCCTCCTGTTAGGAGGAAAGAGTCACCTGCATTGGTTTTCCCTGAGGGTGAGACCCAGCAGGTTGAAAGACTTTCTTGTGACGTCTCTGGACACTGTTTTTCCTGTCCTGCCCACTATGTGGTGCTTGTCTGCCTGCAGGCCACACCAGCATCAGATCACGTGGTACCTTTAACTTTGGTAGACTCTCCCTGCTGGGGGCATGGTGGTGACAGAGGAGAGGTTGTAGGCTGGTTTTAATGGCTTCAAATTACCAAGCCCTGGTGTCTGAATTCCTTGAGGGAGGGATTTCACCTGAGTTTGGGCCTCACCTCTCTCTTGGGGAAGGCACTGGCTCCAGACAAGCTCTCAAAGAAGCTTGTTTCTGCCTATGCCCGGCACAGTTGCAGCCTCAGAAGTCCTGCCACTGTATCCAAAGGCAGCCAAGCCTCCATAGAAACAGCCACAAAAACCTGTTTCTTTTTGTTTTTTTTCTTTCTCAGTCAGCCCTGTCCCATTAGCACCAGGGCAAAAATGAGCCAGCTCTGCTCTGACCAGGTTCACCTGAGCTGGGGGCCTATTTTTAGTAGTCAGAATTTGTGAATTAATTCCACACTTGAAGCTAAGTTGTGCTCAGCCCCTGCTGCTGGTAAAGTCCCCTTCCTTTCCCCTCTGGGAAGCACCCTGTTGGGGACGGATGCCAACTACCTTGGCTTGGGGAACTCGCCATTCTGGGGGCCTCACAGCCAGTCCAGCTGGTCCAGACTGGGGTACGCTGTGTGTCCAGTCACTGATGTGGTCCCAGGAGCTATTCTGTACTATTCTGGTTATTTAGTAGCTGTTCTGGAGGACGAACTAGATCCCACACCTCGCTAAGCTGCCATCTTGACTCCTCCTCAATATGTACTATTTTTTAAAAAAGGTTATGATGCTAAGATTCACAAAATACAGATTCAGTTAACATTACTGAATTCAAGATACCGTTCTCATTACATATTTTATTCTGTTGACAGACACTAAAATATAAACATTATCTTCCTAAAGTTCTCAAAAACCTCTGGCATTAAAGAGGTCTTTACTTGACATTTTATGTCAATAAGAATTGAGAATCAGGAAAGTTACATCATATACTTTGACATGTTTCAAAAGTTTACAAGGGCGAATTTACATATGGGGGAAGAAAATGCCAAAAGTTAATATTTTCTACTGCAAAATAAAATTATATTTAATACCAAAGCAGGAAATACCTTTAAATGAAGCAGTGCCACTGAACCTATTGGAATTTATAGCCACCTTGCAAATCTTATCTGGAGTCGTGCTAATGATCCCTCTCTTGAACAAACCTTTAAAGAGGAAGGAAGAGCCAGGTATAAGTAGCATACTCAGCCAGAATACTTATATCTGGTTAATACCTGGGCTGCTCACCACTTTCAGTGGGACACCTATAGGGACTGGCAACTACAATCCGAGGCCCAAACCTGCCCACCACCTGTTTCTATGAATGAAGTTTTACTGGACAAGCTCACTCATTTACATAGTGTCCATGGTCCATGGCTGCTTTTCCATTACAACAATAGAACTGATTAGTTGTGAAAGAGACCCTACGGCCAGGAAAGCCTAAAATATTATTCACCATCTGGCCCATCAGAGAAAAAGTTTGCCGATCTCTGCCCTAGGAAACTCCAGAGAACAAAGAGACTGGAAAATTCTGTTGTAAAGATCAGGTGATTGCTCAGAAACCACCTAAACACCCAAAACAGAAAAAGGTATTTTAAAATAGTGCATCCATTTTTCAGTGAGAAAGAATTTCACATTATCTGGCTCCTACCCTTCATCTCTCGAGGCAAATTCCTTCTGTCCATGTCCGTTCCTTGTTCACTGGGGCCCTCTTCTCCTCCTCCTCACCTTCCTCCTTAGGAACGACTGAGCTGTGCCCCCAGGTTTTGCTGCTTTCACCTGGTGTCACTGTGAATTACAAGGGATGAGTGGGATCTGGGAAAAGACACACAGAGCCCTTCCCAGATTAACCTCTACTCTGCCAGATCAACGCCCACATTTGGAGCTGCAGGGGAAAAGTTGGCCATCATAAAAAAAACCTCTGTACCCAAGTAGAGCCAGGAAAGTAATGAAGGTCTCGGCCACCAATCATTTATCTTTCTCAAAGCACACAGAAAAATTTCCTAAATTCCCCTAAGTCCAATGCAAAGCTGAAGCTCAGACCAACCAGACATCAGAGTTCCAAACAGATCTGATTTAAGCAACTAATTCTGTTGGGTGGGATGGGGAGGCAAGGGGGGAGGTGATGAGAAGAGAGGTGGGAGAAAAGAAGAGAAGGGGTTAAGGAAGATGAAAAGTGCAAAAGTGCAAAAGAAGAAAGATCTGGAAACAAAGAAAATGAGGAGCTCAAGCTTAAAGAGAAGAAAATCAAGAGTAGGCAGTGATGGGAAAAGAACAGGCCTAGAGAAGTACAAAATATAAGAGAAAAGGAGCATTCTTCTGACATGGGTACCTTAGAGCAACAATCAAACCCTCGGGGACCAGGTTTCTATCTAAACTGGGTGAAGAGAGCCAGTTACCATCAAACAGGAAGTTGAGGGGACTGAGGCAAAATTTAGAGCATATGAAAGTGCCCATCAGTTCCAGCGAACTGTGGATACATGTAAAAGACCCTAGTGATTTGATTTGATCTTTCAATAAAAGTCATAAATCCTGTTTTTTAGTTTTAGTTTTTTTTTTTTTAGCACGGGAAGGCACCAGGAACTGAACCCGGGTCTCTGGCATGGCAGGCAAGAACTCTACCTGTTGAGCCATCGTGGCCTGTCCCTGTTTTTTTTTTAATTTAATTTTCTTCCCCTTTGTTTTGGTGAAATCTATCTATCTTTAAATTAGGAAAATTATTTTTTAATTTATTTTATTTATTTATTTTTTCACACTGCAATAAAAGCAAAATTGGTCCAGATCCAGTTGACCATAAAAAGCATTTAGCAAGTTTCTTCAGGACTCAGACTTTGCAAAAGCCCTTCCCTGGGAAGGATGGACAAAAGAAAAACAATTATGCCCCAAATATGGCAGAGGGTATGCCTGGGCCCCAGGCCAGGGAACCAACCTGTATCGACACAAGACACTAGACTGCAAATCACTTTGTAAATCAGTTGAGCTACCACTGATACCCCCAAAACCCTTTGCTGATATTTGACTAAGAATAAAAGGTAGAGGAGACCATAGTAAAGTTAATGGAGAGAGACAAAGGGAAAGGCTATGTGTATGCATATGTATGTACATGTACATACGTGCTGTCGAGGACAGGTGGCAGAAGTTATGGATGGAGTAAGCCTGGACCCGTTGGTGGCTGGACAGAGCAGACACCTGGTGTGTTCTGACCCCAAGTAATTTAGGAAATAGTCTCACACTGGATGGCACGAAGGCGAGGAATGATGGTGGGGCTTGCAGGAGGACTAGAGCGGCTGCTGATCAGACTTTTTCTTTTGTCCATGGATAGAGATGCCTGCACTGTGAATGTCTGCTGGAAATCTGCTTGAGGAAAGACAGACAGATAGCATGTGCATTTGAATTTTTCCATAATGAAATTCATGTAAGAAAACTGACAGGCCTGAAAACTTCATTGTTCACCTAGAAAATTTTCTCTTTCAGAATCCTCTCTTTTTCCCAAAGGGACATGGAAGGTGGAGATACAGAAAGGAGGAAAATCCATTTTCTTAGTGACCTTTCATTAGACAGTCTTCAGAAAGCTGTCTATATAATACAGACTTACAGGTTATATATGATTATATATCTAGAATAGCTTTTTAGACAATGAGACCTTGTATATTATTCTAGGAAATTTAACATAAAATTCTCTATTTCATATGATCTATTAGTACTTGCCCCCTTTTCTCAGGAAACAAAGGAGGGGGACTGATGCTTTTTACTAAGAGGGGGCAGAGGTGGGTATTAAGAACTAGTCTTTGTTGAGAACAACCTAAGGAAATGAGGGAGATGGTTCAAACTCTAATATCTTCCAAAGGCAGTTTGGGTACAGCAGAAAGAATGTAGAACTTAAGGACAGTAAACCAGGGTTTGTGCTTAGCTCTGAATTTCTGAGTTTCACTTTCCTCATCTGTCAAAGAGGAATAACAACAGCTGTTTGCCTACACCTGGGTCTCCCCACTAAGTTGTATTCCCAGTACCTGGCAATATGCTCAACACACGGTAGATGCTCAAGACGTGCTCGAAGACTCAAGGTTGTCTGAAAAGAAAAAGATATGCAACAAGGAGATCAGTAAACACATCCCATGAACGCATTTACTAAATTTCAGTGAATTAATTCCCTTGTCTATACTTAAGCTACCATTGAAAGCCAACCACTGCTGTTCCTATCACGCTATTTTTCCTTAGTTCCTTATACTTCTAATAAGCTTGCTTCCTTGGGCCTTATGTATCAGAACACAAGTGAACATTTTTATCTATACAAACATACACTTGAACACTCACTTCCTTCAATGGGTGCATTATACACCACAAAGATTCTAATTCATAGCTTCATATTTCTTTGCATTTTTCCAAGTCTGTACAAGTCAAAACTGTATATTTTTTTAGGCAACGTGTTTGTAAAGCTTATGTGTAAATCAAAGTCCTGTGAGTTAAACATAAACTCAAGTGCATTCAGAGAACTCGTCATTTAAATAAACCTTGACATGAGCTATTCTGCAAAGGCAAGATTTCTCCTGTCTCACACATATATACCTTGAAATTTACAAACTGCTCTCCCACCCCACCCCAATCACATGCTTCCTTCTCCAAGTCTGCCTAAAAGGAAAGGTGCCTATGTGAGCAGCCATGCTTCTAGCAGCCTGGACCACACTCACCTATCAGTTCACTCTATGTGTTCAGTCACAGTCACTAATGTCCCTAAAGTGGGTGAGACTTTCAGCAGGCCAGCGTCTTTCTACTGAACAGAATGGCCGATTTCAACAAAGGTCCATTTTGAAACCCTAGGTCTTGTGTTTCCAAAAGCTCAGTTCCTACTACTGGGACAGAGTAGGTAGTGATCCTTGCCCACACCAAGCCCTTGCCCCACTCCACAACCAGGCTCTCTGTTCTCACTTCCAGCAGGCTCCTGGCCACTGACCAGAGGGAAGGCTGATGTGGTTGCTATCCTTGAGCTTCAGACAGCTCTTCCTGAACTTGCCCATGCTTTTTTTCAGTCGGGGCTTCTCCTGGCACAGCTGATGGAGGATGATGTTAAGCTCCCACTCCAGGATGTCAATTTCCCACTCAGCCAGCTCCTGCCCCTTGTGCTGCAGCAGCTCTTCCAGGTTCTTCTGCTGGAGTGCAGCCCATGTCAGCTCCTCCTCCCAGGTGCGCAGCTCCTGCAGGACAGGTGGGAACCATGAGAGAGAAGCAGGACACTGAGTGCACAGCGGTTAGGGGGGTAAAGTCAGAGACCCCAGAGGGCAAGTGCTCGTGGCAACCTGAGGGACTGGCCAGGCCCTGCAGAACTTGTACTAGGTGCCCCATGCTCCAAGTCTCCAGTGGAGAGAGGAGGCTGGTAGTTAACTGATCAATGAGCCCCTAACCACCATGGATGGTGGGAAAGGAAGGCGTAACATAGGCGTACTGAGGATGCAGCCAGAGTAGCTAAAGCCACAGGCCGACCCCTAGAGAGGGAAGCTGCGAGCTCCCAGCTACTCCTTGAACCTTGCTTAAAACTGCCTGTGGCTGAAAACTATAGTCATGTATTTGAACTCCGAAGTCTAAGTTCTATTTTATTTTTTTTCATTTTATATAGGATTTAAAAAAAAGACAAACAGAACTACATTAATGTGATTTAACTTAAAATATGCCCACTGCAAATGAATCACCCTCCAGGCATCACCTAACATTCAAATAAAAACAAATATATGTTTAGGACATGAATAAAACACTTTCATGAACTTTTCATCCAACTTGCCCTCCATCCCCAAGAGAATGTCAAAACAGCCATGAAAGTGATATAAAGGAGATACGTAGGAAGACGATTAGCACCTTGAAAAGTGTTAACAGGGTAGTGGCATCATGGGATTGACAAAGCCTTCCTGACCAAAAGGAAAATAAGACAAAACGAAGTTTGAGTGGCTAAGAGATTTCAAACAGTAGAGAGGTTATCCTGGAGGTTATTCTTATGCATTATGTAGATATCCCTTTCTAGTTTATGGTGTATTGGAATGGCTGGAGGGAAGTACCTGAAACATTGAGCTGTGTTCCGGAAGCACTGATTCTTGAAGATGATTATATAACCAAACACCTTTTACAATATGACTGCTTGACTATGAAAACCTTGTGTCTCATTGCTCCTTTTATCCAGGGTACGGACAGATGAGTGAAAAAGTAACGTTAAAATAAATAAATAATGGGGGGGAATAAAAGGAAAAAATTGGGTAGATTGACTTACTTGTGGTCAATGAGAGGGAGGTATAAGGGGTATGGAATGTATGGGCTTTTTCTTTTTTCTTTTTCTGGCGTGATGCAAATGTTCTAGAAATGATTACAGCGATCACCAACGTGATGATAATGTGAGTCATTCATGGTACACTATGTATGGACTGCATGTGTCTGAAGATTCCTCAATTAAAAAAAAAAAGATAATACAGAAAATGTAAAGCCAAAATAAAGAAAGTTACAGGGTGAGTACCAACAGTTGTTGAATAATTGCTGAGTCAATGAATGAATGAACTAGAAATAGGAAGAAGAGATAGAAGATAATTTTCTAAATGCAAACCTTTATGTAAACAGGTTCATCATAATTTCCACCAAGAGGGCAGTGTGACAGACACTGTGGGCCTCCACAGATGGAAGGCGGGAAGACTTGGGCAAACCCCAATCCCAAGCCCAGATGTCCAGGTGGCCAGGCCCTGGGAGCACAGACATTGCCCAGCACTCACTTAGGTATCACAGAAAACTATATGGCAGAAGGAAGGCTACTATTACACAGATCTACCTCACAGGCTGGCTTTGATTAGCAACTAGATTTATGGGAAAGGAAACTCTATTCTTTTCAAGTTAATTGAGATGCTGACTGTATGAAACTAGTTTCAGAATTTAAAACTTACATATAATTGACATAAGATGGTTCAAAATGCTACATTAATAGTACACTTTAACAACCTACATTGTTAATTTATGAAGAAACACTTAGAGGAGATGAGATCTAGACAAGATGCTAACACAAGGCAACATGTAATAATCAACATAAAAACTGATCAAGTGTGTTGAAAATAATTCAAAACCATCAAATACTTTTAGCCAGGATTATCAGAAAAATCTGGTAAACTATTTAGAACAAGCCAATTATAAACAAAAAACTTTTAAGTGAATTTAACTTTACTGATATTTTATGGTACTTTTGGTTCTTTAAAATTTTAAATGATTCTACTTTTTTCACTTGTTTTTCATAATGTATAAATAAGCCTTTTGGTATATGAGATATACAACCTTTGTAAGCAATCTCGGGTTTAGTAAGTACAGTCCTAGAAGAGTTTATATACTTAAGGATACCAAGATTCATTCTTTTATATCATAAATATAACTTTTAGAAGAAATTCTACCGTTCTCTCATTCATTGGACTGTCACTTATATGGACCACAGGTCCTGGGTGAGATTTAGATGACCTAAAATGGAAAAAAGTTAGTTGGACTTTTTTTCTCAAAAATTTTAATACAACTAAATGAGAATAAATAGATGGGAAATAAAGATGTCTGTATAAAGGATACAAACATTTCAGTAAGTAATACCTTGATACAGATCAGAGCAGGAAGAGGAAATAAAATGGAAATAATTTGCATGTTGATACAAGCCAGCAAAATTTGAATTAAAGACCTCCTGTGTAAGAAAGACTCTTGGATTTAGTCAAATCATTCCATACCCCAGAAACCAGTACCCGGAAGGGTTCTCCAAGCTGAGGTTTCTACATGACTGTCAGTGTTGGTCTCATGCCGCCTGTTCTAGTTTGCTAGCTGCAAGAATGCAACACAACAGAAATGGGTTGGCTTTTAAAAAAAGGGGATTTATTTTGTTAGTTCTTCACAGGAAAGGCAGCTAACTTTCCACTGAGGTTCTTTCTTACATGGGAAGGCACAGAATGGTCTCTGTTGGCCTTCTTGCCGGGCCTCTGAGTTCCAACAACTTTCCCCAGGGTGATTTCTTTCTGCATCTCCAAAGGCCTAGGCTGAGCTTTGAGATAAGGTATGCTGAGGTGCTTTGGCTGTGCTACACTGCGCTCTCTCATTTAAGCAGCAGCCAATTAAGTCAAATGTCATTCATTGCAGCAGGCACACCTCCCAGCCAACTGCAGACGTAATCAGTAACAGATGAAATTCACATACTATTGGCTCAGGTCCACAGCAACAAAACTAGGTGACTTTCACCTGGCCAATTTGACAACTGAATCTAACTACCACATGTCCACCCCTCCTCAACTTGGCAATAACAAGCATCACCTTAAACAGGTGCAAATAATTATCTTCTGGCTGCGGACCTGGGAATCATAAAACATGTTATCTGATGCCAATATGCAAAGGAGGACAGTCAGGATCAGAGAAACTGGAAGGAAAACCTGCACAGCAAACACCATTGGATTTCAAAATCTGAAAGTCATTTATCCTTCGGCTTTAGAAACTGGCAATCCCACCCTTTCTGAGGGCCTATGCAGTGGCCCGCCTCTTTCCAAATCAACCTCAGGGAACATCGAGGAGACCACCTTTTTCTCAGCTCCACTCTCTCCAGGCATCAGGGCCACCCCTGGGCTCTCTGCCATTTCCAGGGCACATGCTGAACCCCACCATGTGGCGGCAGCCAGGCTCTCCCCAGTCCCCCAAGGAATGTGTTCTACCTTCTTCAAGGCCTGAGGCTGCACGACTCTTCCACTGCAACAAGGTGGGAGACTCTTCCTCACCCTCTCCATGTATATGGGTGGGTCCACTCTCCAGGCTGAGGTTTCTTGGCTTCAGGCCTGAGCTTCCATGGTTCTTACTCTGCAAACTCCAATCTCTCCCTTTTGTGTCCACCTTTGTCCAGATTGGCAGTGGTTCCGTTTACACCAACAGCCTCTTCAAGCACTCCAGGACTTCTCCTTCGTTCTCTTCACATTTCCTCCAGAATCTTCCCCTTAGCCATCCAAAACACTGTTCCAACATATCTGGTATTTGCAAACTGCAGCAGCACTCCACTCTCAGATACCAAAATCTGCTCTAGTTTGCTAGCTGCCAGAATGCAATATATCAGAAACAGAATGGCTTTCAAAAGGGGGAATTTAATGAGTTGCCAGTTTACAGTTCTAAGGCTGAGAAAATGTCCCAATTAAAATAAGTCTACAGAAATGTCTAATCTAAGACATCCATCCAGGGAAAGATATCTTGTCTCAAAAAGGCCGATAAAGTTCAGGGCTTCTCTCTCAAGTGAGAAGGCACATGGTGAACACAGTCAGGACTTCTTTCTCGGCTAGAAGGGCACATGGCGGACATGACGTCATCTGCTAGCTTTTTCTCCTGGCTTTCGGTTTCATGAAAATACCTGGGGAGGTATTTTCCTTCTTCATCTCCAAAGGTCTCTGGCTGGTGGACTCTCTGCTTCATGGTGCTGTAGCATTCTCTGCCCTCTCTGCTCTCTCTGAATCAAATGGGTGGATACATGTCATCACCTAAGCCAGCTTAACAACCACTCTTGACTAAATCACATCATCCAGGGAGATGATCTGATTACAGTTTCAAACATACAGTATTGAATACAGATTATTCTACCTTTATGAAATGGGATGTTGGTTAAAACATGGATTTTCTAGGGGGCATACTTCCTTTCAAACCAGCACATCACCCGAGCCCCCACTGGGGCAGCTGAGAGGCAGCGACATGGCCCTGCTCACAGTGGCCCTGGCAGAGGGAGGCAACCCTGTGAAGAGAACAGGGAGCCAAGGTGAGGAGGCCAGCGCCTGTGTGACCAGGGCACCCAGCACGGGGGGGTGTAGGCTCCACCACCCCTGTGCAGCACCAACAGCTGCGGGGGTCAGTCAATGCTGTTCTCAGGTCAGAGATGCGAGAATGTCATGAGTGCAACCTACAAGCTATATGTTCACCAAAAAAAGAGAAAAGGACAGAACAAAAAGCAGCACTGAAAAAGCACCCTGCCAAGGTAGAATCCTTAGGGTCCCATGGCTGTGTTGTTAAAATTAGTTAAAACAATCACTGCACACCTAAACTAAGAAAAACCAGCCTTTGGTTAACATGGCAGTCTGCAGACCTTCACCAGAAATTAGTCACAGACATCAATTACTAGGTTTAAAATAAGTGGGGGTTGAGGCAATGTTTTCAAACACCCATTACTGGGTCGTGACTGGAACCAGAAGAGAAGGAGAAGGACGGGGCTTTTCACCCAGCAAGAGCAAGGACTGCACGTTCTGGTTCACACCCACGTGAAAACATGCACTGCAGTGTGCACGGGGTCTCTGCAGGTGTATGCACAAAGCACTCAAATCTGCAAACTGCCAACTGGGTGTGCACAGGGGAGCAGGAGGCCGAGGGGTCCCAGGCACTCTTGGGCAGGTGGGGGACTCACAGCTCGATGGCTTTGTTCCACATGATGACATGGCCAGACAGCGAGAAGGCCTCCATATTTATGATGGGAATGCTGCCTCATCTGGCACCCACATACAGCCACCTACTCTGGAAGGGCAGATGGCAAAACGTCACCCTGCTGGAGGAAAAACCCAAAAGGCAATGAGAGAAAAGGTGCACGGGTTTCAGGAGGTGCATGAGAGGATCCCTCGCACATGTACTTCCAGAAAAGCGAGGAAGGTGGGCTGCCACCCACCACACCCCTCCCCACGGGGGCGAGAACATACAAACACGTGGGCTGGGGCAGGAGGAAGCAAGGGTCAGGAATCGGGGGCAGCCTTGGGGTGCCTAGCACATCCTTGGTGGTCCAGCCACGCACCCTTCCAAGCCACCATGAGTGTCATTGGCCCCATCGCCATCCCCACCTGGGCTCAGGCTGCTTCCAGGCAGGATACTCCCGCCCCTGGCTTTCACCTGGCTTTCAGTCCACAGGCCAACTCTCACAGGCCTGGAGGAGTGGCTGGGTCTACTTCCTGGCCTGCAGGCACAGGCTCTTTGCTCCAGCCCTCTAGAATGTTCCCCTGGGGGTCAACTAGGGGAGAGCACAGCCCTCTACAGTGTTCACCTGGGAGTCAACTACGGGTTAGCAGGGCCCTCTACAGTGTCATGGGGGAGTCAACCATGGTTAGCAGAGCCCTCTACAGTGTCCATGGGGGACTCAACCATGGGTTAGTAGAGCCCTCTAGTGTCCACCAGGGAGTCAACTACAGGTGAGCGGACGCCACAATCTCAAGCACTTTGTGAGAAGACATCAACACCCCTGAACGTACAGGAAGAGTACTGAGGGCTTAAAGGATAAAGTAATTAAAGAATAACTGAGAAGGCTTCCATATAAAAATTAAAACTAAGAAGACAATTCCACTGAATATTTAAAGGGACAGCATATTGAACATTTAAGACTATGCATGCATCTGTATTTATATCTCCATAGTGACAGAAAACATAGATTTATGGGTTATGTAATGACTCTAAGAATGTGACCCATGATGAAATCTAGCAATTTTCAGGAAGAAGCCATGAAACAAATGGCACTGGACATTTAGCCATTACGGTAGCTTGGAGCTCTGTAAACCAGAAAACATGCTCTTAAATTTCATCCATTTCTGCGGGTGTGAATTCTTATAGATACAACCTTTTGATGAGCTTACTTCAGCTAAGGTATGGCCCAGCTCAATCAGGATGGATCTTAATCTTACTATGGAAGGCCTTATAGGGAAGGTCAGAGAGAAAAAAAAATACAGGAACAGCCAGAAGGAAGTACGGGAATTCAGAAGAGAAGTCAGAGAGGCCAGAGAAAGCTGCACGTACACTGTCACATGACAGAGGTGACAAGGACCAATCATGCTGGCAGCCAGACCCGAATTGCCACCATCTTTGGGACGGAAGCATCACCTTGATGACACCTTGATTTGGACCTCCCCCAGGGCCCTGGACACATGTGGGAGAGACAAGGATGGAGAGGGATATCGGGACATATAGGAGAGACTCAAATGTGAAAAGAGCCCTCAGCACATGGACAAGAAACTCAAGGATGAAGAAGGACCATGTCACATGTAGGAGACATACAGGGATGGAGACGGACCTCGGCACACATAGGAGACACATGAGGATGGAGAGGGACCTTGCTACATGGAGGAGACACACGAGGATGGAGAGGGACCTCAGTACATGGAGGAGACACACAAGGATGGAAGGGGACCTTGGTACATGGAGGAGACCCACGAGGATGGAGCGGGACCTCGGTAAGTGTAGGAGACACACGAGGATGGAGAGGGACCTTGGTACATGGAGGAGACACATGAGGATAGGATGGAGGGGACCTCGGTATGTGTAGTTGACACACGAGGATGGAGAGGGACCTCAGCACATGCAGAAGACACAAGGATGTAATTACAAGCAGAAGAAAGAAGGACTTAAAAGACAGTATAAGATGTCCAGAAACAATATGCATGTAGAGAGTTAGAGCCTGGTATGATAGAGGAGAGAGGTGGCCTTGCAATCAGTAAAGCACACACTAAATAAGACTCTCACCTAAATGGGGAAAACAGTTCCTACCTCGTTACGAAAACAAATTGCAAAGGAGTGAAAGACCTAAATGTGAAACAACCACAGAAAAGAGACCAACTTGGGAGAATATGATGTGGGCGGTTTCTGTAAGACAAGGGACAGGAGGGCTCAAACAGCACACACAAAGGACTAGCAAGAGAGTGGCTGAGGCTCCTAAAAGTAAGAGTGCTGTGAAGGTGAAGGACACACCCCATCCATCAGATACCACTGGTGAGAATAAAAGGCTGAGAATGACCTGTATACTATCCCCTTAAAAAAGCAAGGACTCCTTTCCCCAAATATTCTTCATGCCTTACTTATTTTATGAACATGAAGAAAAATAGTTGAGGATAAGTTCTAAGTTGTTAATATGACTTGTGAAGAGAACAAATTTTGAGGCAGGGGGAGATAAGCATAGAATAAAAATAAGACTAATAAAGCAATTTAAAATTAGAAGTTTACATCAGTGCATAAAGAGGATCATGTTTGTGTATATGTACTTATAGACAAAAGACTGGATAAAAATGATATAAGCCATATACTGGAAAGTATTTATATTGTATAAAGTATAATAAAAGATAAAAATCTTGTGTAAAAATGGAGAAAGATAATGAGATGTCTTACAGAAAATGAGTACAATTTCTCATGAGGACCAGATTACTTTTAGCATGCACGTGTTGTTTAAAAACAACTGACATCGGGCAGTGCAACAGTGGCTTGGTGGCAGAATTCTGACCTGCCATGCTGGAGACCCGGGTTTGATTCCCAGGTCTCATGCAAAAACAAACAAACACCTGCCATCTTCATCCCCAAGGCAAGACGATTAAATATAGAACTGTAAGAAATCCTCTACACGAGATTTTTTTCCATGTACTACTCATTATTTCTGCATTTGATGTATTTGATGATCACGCTTTCATTTCCTGCTGTACAGTTTCTCTATAATACAGTATATTTCTACAGCTTTATAGCTACAGAAATCATTTTATTTTCCTTCTCCAAAATTGTCTTGGACTATTCTGGAACTTTTTTTCCATATGAATTTTAGGATCAGCTTATTAAGTCTCATGAACAACCCTGTAACAATTTTCATTAGAACAGCACTGAATTTACACACGAATTTGTGGGAAACTGATAGATTTTAGTACTTTACTATTCCTTCTGATGAAGTTTTCCATTTGTTTAGGTCTTCTTTTATTCCTTCAATAATGTTTTAATACTTTCTCCATATAAATACTACACTTATTGGCCACTGTTACTTCTAGGAATATTGTAGTTTTTGTTACCATTATGTGTACATTTTTTCCTAACTTTTTCCTGCCATTTTCAAGCTTAATGTGCCATTATGCTGTATCGCTCATAAACTACTTAACAGCTGTACACTGTTGTTTTTAAATCCAGTTTGAAAAATCTTAAAATTTTGGTAGGTAAATTTAATCCATTTACAATTATCTAGATTATTGGAGATACTGAACTGATTTCTGCAATCTTGTTGAATCATTCCTTTCCTTCCCATCATTTTGTGTCTTTCCCAACTTCTATAGATTCAATTTCTTCCTTTTTCCTCCTCTAATGGTTCTAATGTTAAAGGTTTTCTCCTCTTTTAGTGGTTTCCCTCACACTCCTAAGATACATACTTGTTAAAACTTTCTAACAAATTATTCAATACTGCTCTCTATTTATAAGATTATTTTAGTTATTCTCAAAGAAATGTCCAACCATCTTACCTTTTTTTTTTTTTTGGCATAAGCAGGTTCTGGGAATTGAACCTGGGTCTCCAGTATGGCAGGCAAGAACTCTATCACTGAGCCTGCACCCTCCCCTCATTTTTTTTTAGGTACACGGTCCAGGAATCAAACCTGGGTCTCCCGCAGGGAAAGGGAGCATGCATTCTACCACTGAACTACCCATGCACCCTCCAACCATCTTATCTTTAAATCACAAATATACTGTTTGCCATTTTTTGCAGTCAGCAGTCAACGAGACTGTTGGGCCAACACTGCATGCATTATACCTATCACATCTGAATTCACCTTTTCTCATGCATGAGCATACCTTTAGTAGTTCTCTGAGCAAGCAACTGTAGATGGTAAATTTGTATTCTTTGTATATCTGAATATGTCCTTTACTATATGCTCAATATTAAATGATAATGAGCTGTAAACAGAATTCTTCCAAACATCATATTGGAGCTCAAGAGTCTTCCAGCATCTATTGTGTTAATGGCAACCTACTGTGAGATTAATTTGTCCTTAAGTTGTCAAGCCAGGCAAGGGTATGTCTACCATACTAATATGTACTTCTAACTACTTCACATATAATAATTCTTCAATTCTGGTGAACTGTCAGTCACTATTTCTTTAGATACTTTCCCTCAAACACTCCCTCAAGTCTCTATTCCTAGAATGTCTATAAACTGTTTTTTGATTTTTTATTCTATTCTTTCCGCTGCACTCAGAACGTACCCTCCAAAACTTGATACTAATTCACCAGTTCTCTTGTCAATTCTGTCTGACCTAGTGGTTATCAAATCTATTCAGTTCATCTCAAATGATGACATTATTCATTTCCAGGCTTGCTAACTGGTGTTATGCAGTCTCATACTTCACTCATGCATGCATATGGGTATATTTGTTAGTTTTTGTTTTATACTACCTTGCTGCCTAGGAGCACGTTAAGTTTGCAATAAATAAAATTCAATCTAAGTCGAATGATTATGTTAACATAAATACCAAAAGGATGTCCATAAAAATTGTTCTTACTAAAATTTTATCAAGGTAGCCAGATAAAGAATCATTATAAGAAAGAACTAACTGTATATTCACCAGGAATACTTAGAAAATGAATTCTACAAAGAAACAATTTTTAGGTCTTTCTTTTAAAAAAAAGTACATAGTAATAAAAAAAACTAAAAGAAGAAAAATTTTAAATCTTCTTGAAATATACTAATGAAGCCATAAATAAATGGTGAAGTATATCATGTTCATAAATCAAAAGAAAGCCACAGTGCTGTGAGGACCTAAACTCTGCACCACGCTGATCGAAGTGGATGCATTTCCAATCTGAGTGATGGGAACTATTCTCTCAGTGGAACCAGACTATGCCCTCATCAGGCCGAGCCGTGTGTGGGGTTCTGGCTGTCGGTCCAGGGCTGTGACCAAGCAGCCCGCTCAGTCTGTCAGGTGCTCACGGACCTCAACTTCAGACAGAGGAGCACAGGACACAGAGAAAGGAGCATCCTCAAGAAGGGCGATGCCCAGGCTGGGGCCACCAGCTGGGAGAGTGGGGAGACGGGCATGTTCCCGGCAACAGCAGAACACAGTCTTCTCTGCTGTGCAAAGGCACGCTCCAGGAGAAACAACATGACAAGTCACAAGTCTCAGAAAATCAGAAAATTCAAAAATCACATATAGTTATCTGCTCTGACCACAATGGAATGAAGCTAGAAACCAGTTAACAGAGGGAGAAATGGAAAATTCACAAATATGTGGAAATTAAACAACATACTGTTAAACACCAACGGGTCTAAGAAGAAATCACGGAAAAATGAGGAAATATCTGGAGGTAAATGAAAATGAAAATACAACATACCAAAACTAAGGGGCACGGCAAAGGCAGTGCCAAGAGGGCAATTTATAGTTTTACTTACATTTTAAAAAGGAAGAAAAATCCCAAATCAGAGACCTACCTCAAAACTGGATAATCAAGAAAAAAAAATAACTAAACCCAAAGTAAGAAGATAGGAAAAAAAGATGAGAGCAGAGATAAAGAAACAGAGAATATAAAAACAGAGAATTAACAAAACCAAACAGTGGTTCTTTGAGGAGAGCAATGAAATTGACAAACCTTTAGCTAGACTGACAAAGAAAAAGGCAGAGACAAATTACTGAACTCAGAAATGAAAAGGGGAACATTACTACCAACCTCACAGAAATAAAAAGGACTACTTGGACAACTGTACACCTAGAAATTAGATAACTTAGATGAAGAAGACAAATCCCTAGACACCTACAAACTTCCCTTGCTGATTTGACGAGAAGCACAAGGTCTCAGAAAATCAATAACTAGTAGGAAAGCGAGTGTGCCTTTACTTTCTTGGCTGGCCAAGCAAGCACCATGCAGTGGGCTGAGGTCAACAATAGGGATTTATTAATTCATGGATTTGAGGCTAAAAGAAAGTCCAAATCAAGGCCTCATCACAGTGATGCTTTCTTCCCAAAAACTGGTGCTCTGGGCTGGATGTCGGTGGCCCTTGGTCCTGGGCCCTGTGTCACCTGGCAGTGCATGAGGTGGCCTCTCTCTTCTATTCCAGGTTCTGGTGACCTTCAGCTGCTTGCTGCCTCAGGCTTTCTCTTTCTTCGCCTGAATTTCATTCTGCTTATAAAGGACTCCAGTAAGAGAATTAAGACTCATACTGATCAAAGTGGGCCACACTCGAACTGAAATAATCTCCTAAAAAGGACCTACTTACAATGAGTTCATAGATTAACAGATTCAAATTTTCAAGAATATGATTTTCTGGGTTAGATACAGCTCCAAGTCACCACAATCAGTAATCAAAAACCTCCCAACAAAGAAACCCAGGACTAGATGGTTTCACAGTTGAATTTAAACAAATATCCAGGAAAAACATCATTAATACTACTCAAATGCTTCCAAAAATACTAAGTCATTCTATGAGATCAACACCACCCTCACACCAAAGCTAAAGCCTGATAAACGTATCAAAAGAAAAGAAAATTACAATTCCATATCCTTATAAATACAGGCAAAAATTCACAACAAATTACTTGTAAATCGAATCCAACAGCACATGAAAAGAATTATACACTGCAATCACGTGGGTTTTATCCCAGGTATGCAAGGGTGGTTTTACATAAGAAAACCAATTAGCATAATATACCACATTAGTAATACAAAGTGGAAAAATCAAACGATCATCTCGAATGACGCAGAAAAAGCATGTGACAAAATACAGCATCCTTTCTTGATAAAAATGCTTAGAAAAATAGGAATAGAAAGAAATGTCCTGAACATGATAAAGGGCATATATGAAAAACCCACAATGAACATCATACTCACTAGTGAAAACAAAGCTACAAGAACTAAGTAGCGAATTCAGCAAAGTGGAAGGGTACACAGTCAACACCCCAAAATTAGTAGTGTTTTCATACTAATTTTATGAATGAATTTCCAGTAATGAAAACTGAAACAAAAAAACTTTATTCATAATAGCAACAAAAACAATCAAATATCTAGTAATAAATCTAACCAAGGATGTAAATGACTTATACACAAAAAACTATAAAACATTAAGAAATCAATGAAGACCTAAATAAATGGAAGGACATTTCATGGTCACAGTTTAAAAGACTAAATATATTGTTAAGATGCCAGTTCTACCCAAAGTCATTTACAGATTCAACACAATTCCAATCAAAATTACAACTGCCTTATTTGAAGAAATGGAAAAGCCAATCATCAAATTAATATGGAAGGGTAAAGGGCTCTGAATGGCCTAAGTCATGTGGGAAAAGAAGAACAAAGTTGGAGGACTCACATTTCCTGATCTTAAAATTAATACAAAGTCACAACAATCAAACAGTATGATACTGACACAAGGACAGACACAGAAACCAATGGTCTCAAACTGTGAGCTTGGAAATCATCCTTACATCTACGGTCAATGGGTTTTTGACAAGGATGCCAGGTCTACTCAACTGGACTTCAACAAATGGTGTTGGGAAAACTGGATGTCTATATGCAAAAAAAGAAAAGGAGGACCCCTACCTCACATCATACACAGAAATCAACTAAAAATGGATCAAACACCTTAAAATAAGAGCTAGACCTTCTTGGAAGAAAACATAAGGAAGCATCTTCATGGTCTTGTATTAGAAAAAAAGAAATTCTAAAATTCAACAACAAAAAGACATACAACCCAGTTAAAGAACGGACAAATGACTGGAATATTGTCCATCACTGACGAATGAATGAACAAAATGTGATCTACACTTACGATGGAATATTGTTCAGCTGTAAGAAGGAATAAAGTCCTGATGCAGGCGACAACATGAATGAACCCTGAGGACACTAGGCTGAGTGAAATGAGCCAGGCACAAAAGGACAAATAGTGTATGATATCACTAAAATGAAGTCATTAGAATAAGCAAATTCCTAGAGTCAGAAACTACACTACAGGTTACCAGGGACCAGGGTGGGGATAAGGAAGGGGGACATAATGCTTAATTGTTACAGAGTTTCTGTTTGGGGTGACTGAGAATTTTTGGAAATGGATAGTGGTGACAGTAGCAAAACTTTGTGAATGTTATTAACATCAATGAAACATATATTTGAATGTGGCTCGAAGGAGAAATTTTAGGTTCCTAGAATAAAAATTTAGAAAATAAAAAGGACTGTAGCACATAAAAAACAATGAACCACCTTGTGTCTGATGTTCCTTTAATCTGCCTTGTCAACAGATGAGAGGAACATATGGAATAAAAATAAATAATAGGGGGAACAAATGTTAAAACAGATTTAGTTTGAAATGCTAGTGATCAATGAAAGGGATTAGTAAGGGGTATGGCCTGTACAATTTTTTTTTCAGTTTCTTATATTTTTCTGTTTTCTTTTAATTTCTTTTTCTGAATTGATGCTAATGTTCTGGGAAATGATCATGATGATGAATATGCAACTATGTGATGATATTGTGAATTGCTGAGTGTATGTGTTGGAAATGTTTGTGTTTCTTGTAATTTTTTTAATTAATAAAAAATTAGGGCGGGCCGCGGTGGCTCAGCGGGCAAGAGTGCTTGCCTGCCATGCCGGAGGACCCCGGTTCGATTCCCGGCCCCAGCCCATGTAAAAAACAAACAAACAAACAAAATATAATAAAACAAGAAAATGTTTAAAGATGTTTCCCTTTCTTCCTCCCTTCCTTCCTTCCATCCTTCCTTCCTTCTCTGTCTTTCCTTCCTTTCCTCCCTCTCTCTTAAAAAAAAAAAAAAAAAAAAAAAAAAAAAAAATTAAATAAAAAATCCTCAAAAATTTAAACAGAGGTCCAAATTCCAGACTCCCACAGTGCCTGCCTCACCTGGATCCTCCTAGCCACCGCCCACTGCCCAGTTCCAGCTGTCCCCTGCGTCTGGGGTTCAGGAATATCAGCACCCCATCCCCAGGTGCTAACAGCTGCACCTGCTTTATATCTCTGCAGTAAAAAGTTACCATGTCATGGAAGTACAGTTCGGGGAACTTCTTAACTTGCCCTAACAGAAGAAAAGAAGGTGTCTGCATTCATTCATTCTCTTGTCCTTATTCTTTCCTTCGGGCCCTAGCTCACGCTGCCCCTGGCAGAGATCCAAGCGATCTTTGGACGCCTGAGAAGCTGGTATGCAGCTACACCAGACTCCTCAAACGTCCCTTCCTTTGCTCAGATCAGAATTTCTTAGTTACTGTTCACAATTTCATGCCAGGAAGTTATCCATCTTTTACACCTTCTCAGGGGCATCAAATCATAACTACCATTCCTGTGGACATTCAGAGAATAATTTTTTCTTTTGAAATGTTGTCTGCGTACCTAGTTCTCAACCTGGAACCTCCAGGGTGCTGGTCATTTCCTTTGTGGACGATGATAAGGTCAAGGGTAGAGGAACCCCTGGAGGTCGGGTACTGGGGTGGGGGGCAGGGATTGGGGGAAGGGGCCGCCCACCAAGGCTCCCCTCCCATCGATGCCTGTGCACAGTTCCTTAGCCGGCTTTCAGAGAAAAGCATTTAGCCAAGATGATGCAACTACACAGACACTCTGATGTTAGCTCTAATTTGTTCCAATATTATGACTGATTTTTTTAATATGTTCAGTGAATTAATTTAGAACCTTTGGGGAAATAATATTTGGCCAAGTCCTTTTACATTGGCTAACCAAGTCTGTGTCCAGTTCCTGTATATAAACACTGAGCAGATTATAAGCCTTATGTGCAAAACATAACATTTCAGTAATAGTCTAAGCCTATGTTACTCATAAACTAAGAGTACAATGGGTTAACCGAATTTTTGTTTCCACATTTATTTATTTATGTTACTGACAACGTCGGAGCACATCCTGCAGCACCTTTTCAACACCAAGTTTCCCACTACCAGACTGGTTTCTGGATATATTACTCAATTTTTCAAACAGCTTTTTCCTTAAGGTCATTTTAGACATCAGTGCTTCACTGATAATTATGCCAGAATGAAATTGTGATCATTAACGAATGCCATATATTATACTTCATAACCACTACTTTAGAATGCACTCATGCTTATTTTAGTCTCTAAATTATCAAATGAAGCAGCGATATATAAACTATAAACTGGGTTGTTAGAATCAAGAAAAAATACATATCTTTAGAAATACATTGATTCCAATAAGGCTTAGCTATTTCAGTGTTTAACATACTCCTGGTGGGGGGAGGGGACAGAATTTTTCTTGACCCCTGGGAATAAATAACATTTATGTATAAGTGTTTTATAACCAATAAAGAGCTATACAATTAAGAGAAATAATCATTACATAATACTATTAGGTCCTAAATTAAGGATGCCTACACAAATAATTTATTTCCCAGTCTTAAAATGCTTCAAGTATTATTATTTAAAAACTGTTATTCAAAACTTTAAATGTTGAGAATCCCAGCTATGCTAACTCACGGTGATGAAAAAGACTGGTGGGTATGTGGAAATGGGAGGAACTCGGGATGCCTGCAGGTGGCCTGGGGAATTCCTGGCAGGGACTCCCTGACAGCAGCCACATGCCAATCAGGAAGGGCACTTGGGGCATGTTCTCCCTCACCGTCAGTAGGCTTAGGACTGCTTCTGTTTCAGTTTGCTGGTTGGTTTTAGCCTATTTTACCATCCTGTGAGCATAAAACTTCTTTGTGGTGCACTAATGTGCCCCCTAACAGCTCCCACACCCACCAAGTGTCGGAATGCATGGCTGGGAGCTGGTGGAGCTGGTGGAGATGATGGACACCACACCATGCAGCCTGGGGTGCACTGCCGCACTCCTCAACAGCTCCCACACTCATCAAGTGTCGGAACGCAGGGCTGGGAGCTGGTGGAGCTGGTGGATGCTACACCATGCAGGCTGGGGTGCACTGCCGCACTCCTCAACAGCTCCCACACCCACCAAGTGTCGGAACGCAGGGCTGGGAACTGGTGGAGCTGGTGGAGATGATGGACACCACACTGTGCAGTCTGGGGTGCACTGCCACACTCCCTGACAGCTCCCTGCCCTGAGCTGGGGGAGCGCCACACTCTGAACTACCCACAGTGTGAGTAGATTTGACCTAACAGTCAGTATTCCTGGCTCTAAGGAGGCTCCTTGTTCAATCAGTTCACTGCAGACCCTGCTTAGGTCAATTCTCTGGCTCAGTTAATGTGGTACTGCAAGTTACAAAATCACTACTTAAAGGAAACCAATACTTTTAAAAACAAGACCCCCACCAATGAGAGTTCTTCCTGCTAAACCCTGTCCTAAGTGCTTTACATGCACTTATTTTATGCATATTAACTTTACCGTGTGCCCCCTGGGGTTTGGTAAGATGAGGAAGGTCCATCTCACAGGTGACCGCTCTGGACTGGCTGTGCGGTGGCCAAGGGCCTGCCTCCAGCCTGGCCCTCCAAGGCATTGACTCCTGGGGTGGAGAAAGGTCTTGTGGGCCTGGCTGCAGGCCAGGGAGGACACTCACCAGTTAGTGCTACCTTCCACTTAAATGCATGCTACAGAAAGGGAAGTGCGCAGCTACTGAGAACAAACACCTTCCGGGGATCTAGGGAGGTACATGTCCAGGGCTCTAGCAAGCCCCTGAGCAGCTGTGACAGGCTGGCACACAAATGTGTGCAACAATTACCTCCGTTCATTTTCACAGGTAAGATGAAGACCACAGCCCTCACAGAGAAAAGAGTCTGTAGGTGGGGAGCCAGCACACAAGGCAAAGAAGTAACTCGTCCAAGGTCAGTGCTAATCCAAAACGCGAGACTCCATTTTTTTTTCTTAAACACAGTGAAGGTGAAATCATATCAAAACATCCATACTACAAAGAGGTCCTACCTGATAGGAGAAAATATTTGGAAACCACATATCCAATAAGAGTTTAGTATCCAGAATATATAAAGAAATCCTACAACTCAACATTAAAAAAACAAACAGCCTAATTAAAAAATGGACAAAATGTTCGAACAGACATTTCTCCAAAGAGGATACATACAAATGTCAAAAAAGCACATGAGAAGATGCTCAACATCACTAGCTATTAGGAAAATGCAAATGAAAACCACAATTAGGTATCATTCCACACCCACTAGAATGGCTACCACGAAAAATCAGAGATCTTAAGTGTTGGGGAGAATGTGGAGAAATAGGAAAATTCATTTATTGCTGATGGGAATGTAAAATGGTGCTACTGCTGTAGAAGACAGTTGGGCAGTTGCTCAGAAGCTAAATATAGAATGATCCTATGATCTGGCAATCCCACTTCTTGGTATATACCAAGTATATACATCAATATCGGTATATACATCAATAAGAAGAACTGAAAACAGAGACTCAAACTGATATTTTCACACTAATGTTCACAGTGACATTATTCACAACTGCCAAAAGATAGAAGCAACCCAAGTGTCCATCAACTGATGACTGGATAAATAAAATATGGTACATGCATGTGATGGAATACTACCCAACCGTAAGAGGGAATGAAGTCCTGATGCACAGAACAATATGGATGAACCTTGAGGACTTACTGTCTAGTGCAAGAAGCCAGGCACAAAAAGACACACATTGTACAATCTCACTGATATGAACTAATTACAACAAGAAACTTAAAGATCTCCAATCCGGATTGTAGAGTACCAGGTGACTGTACAGAATTTCCACTTAGCTTGACTGTAATGGTTTGGAAACAGACGGTGATGATGGCAGCACATTATTGTACATGTAATTAACAGCACTCCATATACAAGTGAACGTGGTTAAAAGGGGAAACTTGAGGCCACATATGCTACCGGAGTAACAATTAAAAGTATAGGACTGTATAACACAGAAAGCCCAATTGTAGACAATGGACTACAGCTAAGAGTACAAGAATGCTGTATGATTCATGAACTATAACAAATATATGACACTAATACAAGGTGTTAATAATAGGGTGGTAATACTGGAAAATTGCACCTAATATAAACCATGGAAGATAGTTAACAGTACTATTTTGGTAATTTTTCACCAATTATAACAAAGGTAATTAAAGTATTTAAAAATGAGCACAATTACAAAATAAATACTATCATCAATGGCAATAAATGTTCCACATCAATACAAGGGGTTGGTCGTGGGGTGGTTGGTGTCCAGGAACCCTGTATTTTATGCATGATTGGTCTGTAAAACCCCAACTTCTCTAACAAAAACTTAAAAGAAAGAGAGACAGAGGAGGAGCAGGGAAGAGAGAGTGATGGGAGAACAGGAGTGTAGGGGACTAAGACAAAGAATGGCAGCTGAAGAAGACAAGTGGTGGAGAGGGGTTTTGTTCTGCTTTAAGACAAGAAAAGGGGGGGACTGCTGGAGGGAGACCCAAATGTTGAAGACAAAACTCCAGGAAGACTGCACATTTCTGCACAGCAGGGGTCCCCCAAGTAAAGGCATTTACAGCAATTTAAAAATGTTTCTAGAGCAGACATTCCACAACATCCACAGAGAGACCAGTAGTGAAGATAAAGACTGTCCTGCTTCTCCCCAGCATTTGCTAATATTCTAAAATGAAGATAAGATTCTCCCTCTCCTGAGATCACTAGATCATCTACTTAAAATCAGAGTTCCCCAATTTGGGGTTCCTCTACAGTGAGGGGTCCCCCTGCACGTGCAGGCACCATCTGGGGCTCACCACACTACGCTGGGGCACTGCTCTGGCTGCTGCACCTGCTTTGAGTAACAACCTGTCTGTGTCTAACTCAGAGTTCTCGTGTGTGTGTGTGTGTGTGTGTGTGTACATGTGCATGCAGATGTGCATACATGTGCACACGTGTAAAATTGTGGCAAACTAATTCAATCGTTAATTTGTAAGTAAGGTAATATCACAGATCCTCAGGTTTCTGACTTAACCCATTCAAAACAAACAAGAACACAATTAAAAATGGTGAAGTAAGTCGTTTCTACAATTAGCGTGAATGAAAGAAAAGACTGCTGATCTTGATCTACACTGCACCTGACTTCAAGCAGAGGTGGAAAGTTCCGTGCAGTGCACAAAAAGTCGAGAAATTCAGAGAAGGAGCTAGAGTGAAACTCTGCAGTTGTAACTCTAATTAATATATAGTCTTTGAATAAAAATATAAATGCATAAATAGGTAAATAAATCATTTTTAAAAATCAGGAACTGAGACGCTTCAGGGCTCTGTTCCTCCAACAGAAGCTTTGAGCAACTAGCAAGAAGTGCAGAAAGACCTTTCTCCAGAAAACAGCTAAAAGACTGCGGTCACAGGATGAGCACTGAATCGAGAAGTCTACTTCAAACCAGAGGCCCTGGTGGTGGCCTAGCCAGCCCCTCGACCCCTCTCCCCTTGTCCTGGCTCCACAGGAGGAGAGAGACCACGGCACGCACTCTGGGAGAATGTACGTCTATCTGATGGTGGTCTCTGGGGGTGGCCGTCTGTCCCAGAACCTGCTCACCCAACTCTCTTACAGGATGCTGCAGGAAAGCAGTCTAGTGCTGCCGGGGGCAGGGGACTGCTGCTGAAGGACACAGACAGCAGGGCCCAGGACTGTTGGGAACTCTTTCCTAGGACAAAGGGGGCATTCGTGTCCTTGTAAACAGGGGACTTCCTAGGGCCATGTGTGCATGCAAGCCTAAGACTCGTGCACAGAAAGGACCAGGGAGGTCCTACAACTTGGCCTGGAGCTATATTCTTAACTCAGCATGTGGATAAGCCCTGAAGGACAGCATTCACAGGTCAACCTGCAAAGGCTGGGGAATGTGTTACCTGTTTTTCCTTTTTTGGGGGGAGGTTCACTACAGGCAATCAAGGAAAGCTCTGCCATAACAGTAGATGGGTACAAACCTAAGGAACAGAGATGATAATCAAAGAAATGAAGGCTGAAAACTTTGCAAATTTAACAAAAGACACAAATATGTATATGAAAAATACTCAATGAATTCCAAACAGGATAAACCCAAACAGATCCATGGCATGACATATTAAAATTAAACTGTGACATGTCAGACACAAAGTCAGAACTGTGAAAGCCACAAGAGAGAAGCAACATGTCACATACAAGGGAGCCTCAAAAGATTGTACTGATTTCTCATTGGAAGTCACGGAGGCAAGGAGGCAGTAGAATGATATATTTAAAGGGCAGAAAGCAAAAAATTAGCAAGCAATAATTCTTTACCTCATAAAACCATCTTTCAAAAAGGACGGTGACATAAAAAATACCTAGGGGTTTATATGAGATTCTAAAAGGTTCCATGCACTAGGATTACTTTCAGAAACCTACAACCTTCAGATGGGTCCCTAGGCCAGATAAGTCCTGGACTGCAGAGGAGCCAGCCCCTCCAGAGCATCAACTAGTTCATCCCTGTACCCTGTATTATCCACAACCCCTTCCACCATGAAAACATTTCAATGGGCATAGTCCAAATACCCCTAAAGAGTGGGAGGAAGAGCCAAAGAGAAGGTGGAGTTATTCAGAGAAAGTCAGGTTTAACAAACAAGAATGACTCCTGAGTAACAATACTGATTTTTCTTTTTGTCTCTAGTGTCTTGGAGCAGATGGCAGTAAAAACCAAAATTATGACTTGTAGCCCATACTAAAATCTGAAATTTGTTCTACAACAAATTGTTGCAGTATGCACTGAAGTTGATTGCTTTTTCCTTCTATGTTATCCTTTACACAAAAAAGTCGACTGTGACGATGAATGCAGTTACATGATGATACTCTGAGCACCATGCACTTTGGATGATTACATGGCATGTGAATATATATCAATAAAATTTCATTAAAATTTTTGAAAACTGTGAGAGTGAGATTAAGACATTCCCAAATAAAGAAAAGCTGAAGAAGTTGGTCCCCACTAGGCCAGCCCTACAAAAGATGCTCTTTTAGCTTCCTACCTGCCCAAACAAACACCATTTGGCTTACACACTGAGAACATCTGGATCACATGTCCTCAAGACAATTCTGGCCATGCACCCTGGAATTCTCTGTCCCCAGGCTCCTCCCTGCCCAGGCTACTCCCTCCCTGGGGCTCCTCTGTCCCCGGGCGCCTCCATTCCCAAGCTCCTCCCTCCGGGGTCTCCTCCATCCCCAGGCTCCTCCAACCCTGGGATCCTCCATTCCCTGGGTGCCTCCGTTCCCAGGCTCCTCCCTCCCCAGGCTCCCTTCTCTCCAGTCCCCTCCCACCCTGGGCCCCTTCCTCCCTAGGCTCCTCCCTTTCTGGGATCCTCTGTCCCCAGCCTCCTCCCTCCCTGGACAGTGTGCCCGGTGGCCTCCCCTGGCCAGCCCCTTCTCTTCAGTGTCCCACGGACTCTAGCCTCCGCAGGCACCCTCCGGCCTTCTCTCCCGTGACCTTCCTTCCCCATGAGGCCTCTGGTCAAAGCACAGGACCCATCCTGAGCCGGCTGGGCCACAACTTCATTGAGGTGGCCTCATCAGAAGCTCCTACTGACAATGGGCAAACACTGCACGAGCAGACTGCATTGCAGAACATGTTTTTCTGGGGCGCATAGGGCCCGAGCCACCCCATATGCTCAACAGGGCTCTACAGGCTGAAAGGAAAGGACAACAGACAAGACCTAGAAGCTGCCTGAAGAAGCAGAGATCTCTGGTGGGGCAACAATGTGGATACCTGTAATGACAGGACTAGTGTAATTTTGGCTTGCAACTGCACTTTTTATCTCCCTCAGGATCTAAAAGGCAGGTGAGTAGAACACAATGATAATTCAGTGGTTTGGGACTCAATCCACACCTAACACGAGACAAGAAATACATAAAGATGGGGGGCTGGAGGGGTATAGCAACACAGTTTGCATTTACTACTGAAGTTGGTGTCAAAGTAAACAAGACTGTTATTGCTTAAGGACCTTAAAGTTAAGCCCCGGTAACTACAAACAAAGCATCAGAGAAAATCAAGCTCAGGGAGACAGAAATTAGAGAACAAGTTGCAGGGGCAGGGGGTGGGGTGGAGGGTGGGACAGGGAGGTAAGGCACAGCATAAATAAAGGCAGGGCAAGAAACAAGAAAAGAAGAACTGAAAAATTCCCCTCTGTTAAACAAAACCTAAGCTAGAGGTCCACAAAAGGCTGAACTCAATGTCAAAGAACAGCCAGACAACAAATTCATCCAGCAAGAAAACCCTAGGTAAAAGAAGTGAAAACAATCTCCAGAATAAACTAATTAAGGTAATTAAATGCCTAGACACCAGGAAAAAAATAACAAATCACACCAGGAAAACTGAACATAGGGCCCAGTCAAAGGAACAAACCAACACTTCAAATGAGATACAGGAGTTGAAACAATTAATTCAGAATACATGAGCAGACATCAAAAACCTCATCAAAAATCCAATCAATGAATTGATGGAGGATATAAGAAAGGCAAGGGCCTCAAACCCCATCCCCTTATCCTGGCCCTCAAAAAGCTTCCCAAAATCCAGGCTCGGGGCTCTCTGTTCCTGCGTGTTCAGTGAGCCCCACGCATGTGTGGTAAATAAACCCCTTGCGTGTTGCATGAGAGAACGTCTCTTGGAGTCTTCCTTTGCGTGGCAAAACTCTCGAATTCTCGAATTCTTACAAAGTCAGGTCCTTAAAGTGCTTCAACAGACAATTCATCTGCAATACTGGATCAGGAGTGGGACATTCACCAAGCTCCAGACAGCCAAGCAGGCAGAAGACAGTAGATCTGAGACAGTTTCCTTTCATCAGCCTTGTTATTTCTGGTATCAAGATACAACATAACAGGACTTCCTGGAAGATGGCGGCTTAGTAAGACGCGCAGATCTTAATTTCTTCTCCAGGTCAGCTACTAGGGGAGTAGAAATGATACAGAAAGCGCCCAAAGCCACAACAGAGATAAAAAAGACAGCGTACCCCATCCTGGAACAGCTGCCTGGCTGAGAGAAGCAGCTCGGGTGAGATCGCCGAGGCGCGCGGGCCTTACCGGGCCGGGCGGCAAGCGGCTGGAGTTACTCCCTTCCCCCTTCCCGGGCCGGCTGGGAGAATTGGAGAGGCGGTCCCCTGAAACCAAGGCAGCTGGCGCCCACACAACGCGCGGCCCCCCGGACCAACTGAGAGAATTGGATCGGAAATCCCCAGGCCGTGGAGAACGGTGACGGGTGGGGGAGGCCCCTTCCAAACCCGTGACTCCCGGGGAACGTGCACTCTCTCGGGCGGGCCGCTGCCGCTGGCGCCATCCCGCCAGGCTTGTCGCCCCGGGCCGACTAGGAAATTCGGACGGGCTCTTTCCCGGGCTGCGGCGGCCAGCGACCCTCCCTGCGTTTGGACCCCGGGCCGGCTCAAGCCGTTTCGGCTAGCGAACCCCCCGGACGGCAAGAGTTTTCCAAAGTTTAAGGTCCCACAGCACCTTTTACTGGTGGGACCCGCAGACAAACGCGTGCCACGAGCACCACCTACTGGGCAGGAAAAGAAAAACAGAACCCAGAGATTTCACAGAAAAATCTTCCAAACTTTTGGATCCAATACCCAGGGAAATCTGTCTAAATGCGCAGACGCCAACAGAAGATAACGGATCACGCTCAAATAATCGAAAATATGGCCCAGTCAAAGGAACAAACCAATAGTTCAAATGAGATACAGGAGCTGAGACAACTAATGCTAAATATACGAACAGAAATGGAAAACCTCTTCAAAAACGAAATCGATAAATTGAGGGAGGACATGAAGAAGACAAGGGCTGAACATAAAGAAGAAATAGAAAAACTGAAAAAACAAATCACAGAACTTATGGAAGTGAAGGACAAAGTAGAAAAGATAGAAAAAACAATGGATACCTACAATGATAGATTCAAAGAGACAGAAGATAGAATTAGTGATTTGGAGGATGGAACATCTGAATTCCAAAAACAAACAGAAACTATCGGGAAAAGAATGGAAAATTTTGAACAGGGTATCAGGGAACTCAAGGACAATATGAACCGCACAAATATACGTGTTGTGGGTGTCCCAGAAGGAGAAGAGAAGGGAAAAGGAGGAGAAAAACTAATGGAAGAAATTTTCACTGAAAATTTCCCAACTCTTATGAAAGACCTAAAATTACAGATCCAAGAAGTGCAGCGCACCCCAAAGAGATTAGACCCAAATAGGCGTTCTCCAAGACACTTACTAGTTAGAATGTCAGAGGTCAAAGAGAAAGAGAAGATCTTGAAAGCAGCAAGAGAAAAACAATCCATCACATACAAGGGAAACCCAATAAGACTAAGTGTAGATTTCTCAGCAGAAACCATGGAGGCTAGAAGACAGTGGGATGATATATTTAAATTACTAAATCAGAAAAACTGCCAACCAAGACTCCTATATCCAGCAAAATTGTCCTTCAAAAATGAGGGAGAAATTAAAACATTCTCAGACAAAAAGTCACTGAGAGAATTTGTGACCAAGAGACCAGCTCTGCAAGAAATACTAAAGGGAGCACTAGAGTCAGATACGAAAAGACAGAAGAGAGAGGTATGGAGAAGAGTGTAGAAAGAAGGAAAGTCAGATATGATATATATAATACAAAAGGCAAAATGGCAGAGGAAAATATTATCCAAACAGTAATAACACTAAATGTCAATGGACTGAATTCCCCAATCAAAAGACATAGATTGGCAGAATGGATTAAAAAACAGGATCCTTCTATATGCTGTCTACAGGAAACACATCTTAGACCCAAAGATAAACATAGGTTGAAAGTGAAAGGTTGGGAAAAGATATTTCATGCAAATAACAACCAGAAAATAGCAGGAGTGGCTATACTAATATCCAACACATTAGACTTCAAATGTAAAACAGTTAAAAGAGACAAAGAAGGACACTATCTACTAATAAAAGGAACAATTAAACAAGAAGACATAACAATCATAAATATTTATGCACCGAACCAGAATGCCCCAAAATACGTGAGGAATACACTGCAAACAATGAAAAGGGAAATAGACACAAATACCATAATAGTTGGAGACTTCAATTCCCCACTCTCATCAATGGACAGAACATCTAGACAGAGGATCAATAAAGAAATAGAGAATCTGAATATTACTATAAAGGAGCTAGACTTAACAGACATTTATAGGACATTACATCCCACAACAGCAGGATACACCTTTTTCTCAAGTGCTCATGGATCATTCTCAAAGATAGACCATATGCTGGGTCACAAAGCAAGTCTTAACAAATTTAAAAAGATTGAAATCATACACAACACTTTCTCGGATCATAAAGGAATGAAGTTGGAAATCAATAATAGGCAGAATGCCAGAAAATTCACAAATACGTGGAGGCTCAACAACACACTCTTAAACAACGAGTGGGTCAAAGAAGAAATTGCAAGAGAAATTAGTAAATACCTCGAGGCAAATGAAAATGAAAACACAACATATCAAAACTTATGGGATGCAGCAAAGGCAGTGCTAAGAGGGAAATTTATTGCCCTAAATGCCTATATCAGAAAAGAAGAAAAGGCAAAAATGCAGGAATTAACTGTTCAATTGGAAGAACTGGAGAAAGAACAGCAAACTAATCCCAAAGCAAGCAAAAGGAAAGAAATAACAAAGATCAGAGCAGAAATAAATGAAATTGAAAATCTGAAAACAGTAGAGAAAATCAATAAGACCAGAAGTTGGTTCTATGAGAAAATCAATAAGATTGATGGGCCCCTATCAAGATTGACAAAAAGAAGAAGAGAGAGGATGCAAATAAATAAAATCAGAAATGAAAGAGGAGACATAACTACTGACCTCACAGAAATAAAGGAGGTAATAACAGGATACTATGAACAACTTTATGCTAATAAATACAACAATTTAGATGAAATGGACAGGTTCCTGGAAAGACATGAACAACCAACTTTGACTCAAGAAGACATAGATGACCTCAACAAACCAATCACAAGTAAAGAGATTGAATTAGTCATTCAAAAGCTTCCTAAAAAGAAAAGTCCAGGACCAGATGGCTTCACATGTGAATTCTACCAAACGTTCCAGAAAGAATTAGTGCCAATTCTCCTCAAACTCTTCAAAAAAATCGAAGTGGAGGGAAAACTGCCTAATTCATTCTATGAAGCCAACATCACCCTCATACCAAAACCAGGCAAAGATATTACAAAAAAAGAAAACTACAGACCAATCTCTCTAATGAATACAGATGCAAAAATCCTCAATAAAATTCTTGCAAATCGTATCCAACAACACATTAAAAGAATTATACATCATGACCAAGTAGGATTCATCCCAGGTATGCAAGGATGGTTCAACATAAGAAAATCAATTAATGTAATACACCATATCAACAAATCAAAGCAGAAAAATCACATGATCATCTCAATTGATGCAGAGAAGGCATTTGACAAGATTCAACATCCTTTCCTGTTGAAAACACTTCAAAAGATAGGAATACAAGGGAACTTCCTTAAAATGATAGAGGGAATATATGAAAAACCCACAGCTAATATCATCCTCAATGGGGAAAAAATGAAAACTTTCCTCCTAAGATCAGGAACAAGACAAGGATGTCCACTATCACCACTATTATTCAACATTGTGTTGGAGGTTCTAGCCAGAGCAATTAGACAAGAAAAAGAAATACAAGGCATCAAAATTGGAAAGGAAGAAGTAAAACTATCACTGTTTGCAGACGATATGATACTATACGTCGAAAACCCAGAAAAATCCACAACAAAACTACTAGAGCTAATAAATGAGTACAGCAAAGTAGCAGGTTACAAGATCAACATTCAAAAATCTGTAGCATTTCTATACACTAGTAATGAACAAGCTGAGGGGGAAATCAAGAAACGAATCCCATTTACAACTGCAACTAAAAGAATAAAATACCTAGGAATAAATTTAACTAAAGAGACAAAAAACCTATATAAAGAAAACTACAAAAAACTGCTAAAAGAAATCACAGAAGACCTAAATAGATGGAAGGGCATACCGTGTTCATGGATTGGAAGACTAAATATAGTTAAGATGTCAATCCTACCTAAATTGATTTACAGATTCAATGCAATACCAATTAAAATCCCAACAACTTATTTTTCAGAAATAGAAAAACCAATAAGCAAATTTATCTGGAAGGGCAGGGTGCCCCGAATTGCTAAAAACATCTTGAGGAAAAAAAACGAAGCTGGAGGTCTCGCGCTGCCTGATTTTAAGGCATATTATGAAGCCACAGTGGTCAAAACAGCATGGTATTGGCATAAAGATAGATATATCGACCAATGGAATCGAATAGAGTGCTCAGATATAGACCCTCTCATCTATGGACATTTGATCTTTGATAAGGCAGTCAAGCCAACTCACCTGGGACAGAGCAGTCTCTTCAATAAATGGTGCCTAGAGAACTGGATATCCATGTGCAAAAGAATGAAAGAAGACCCATCTCTCACACCCTATACAAAAGTTAACTCAAAATGGATCAAAGATCTAAACATTAGGTCTAAGACCATAAAACAGTTAGAGGAAAATGTAGGGAGATATCTTATGAAACTTACAATTGGAGGCGGTTTTATGGACCTTACACCTAAAGCAAGAGCACTGAAGAAGGAAATAAATAAATGGGAACTCCTCAAAATTAAACACTTTTGTGCATCAAAGAACTTCATCAAGAAAGTAGAAAGACAGCCTTCACAATGGGAGACAATATTTGGAAATGATATATCAGATAAAGGTCTAGTATCCAGAATTTATGAAGAGATTGTTCATCTCAACAACAAAAAGACAGCCAACCCAATTACAAAATGGGAAAAAGACTTGAACAGACACCTATCAGAAGAGGAAATACAAATGGCCAAAAGGCACATGAAGAGATGCTCAATGTCCCTGGCCATTAGAGAAATGCAAATCAAAACCACAATGAGATATCATCTCACACCCACCAGAATGGCCATTATCAACAAAACAGAAAATGACAAGTGCTGGAGAGGATGTGGAGAAAGAGGCACACTTATCCACTGTTGGTGGGAATGTCAAATGGTGCAACCACTGTGGAAGGCAGTTTGGCGGTTCCTCAAAAAGCTGAATATAGAATTGCCATACGACCCAGCAATACCATTGCTGGGAATATACTCAAAGGACTTAAGGGCAAAGACACAAACGGACATTTGCACACCAATGTTTATAGCAGCGTTATTTACAATTGCAAAGAGATGGAAACAGCCGAAATCTCCATCAACAGAAGAGTGGCTAAACAAACTGTGGTATATACACACGATGGAATACTATGCAGCTTTAAGACAGGATAAACTTATGAAGCATGTAATAACATGGATGGACCTAGAGAACATTATGCTGAGTGAGCCTAGCCAAAAACTAAAGGACAAATACTGTATGGTCCCACTGATGTGAACAGACATTCGAGAATAAATTTGGAATATGTCCTTGATAACAGAGTCCAGCAGGAGGTAGAAACAGGGTAAGATAATGGCCAATTGGAGTTGAAGGGATACAGACGGTGTAACAGGACTAGATACAAAAACTCAAAAATGGACAGCACAATAATACCTAATTGTAAAGAAATCATGTTAAAACACTGAATGAAGCTGCATCTGAGCTATAGGTTTTTGTTTTGTTTTGTTTTGTTTTGATTTTACTATTGTTACTTTTATTTTTTTCTCTATATTAACATTCTATATCTTTTTCGGTTATGTTGCTAGTTCTTCTAAACCAATGCATATGTACTAAGAAATGATGATCATGCATCTATGTGATGATGTTAAGAATTAATGATTGCATATGTAGAATGGTATGATCTCTAAATGTTGGGTTAATTTTTTTCCGTTAATTTAAAAAAAAAAAAAAAAGAGAAGGGGTAATTGGAGCTGAAGGGATACAGACTGTACAACGGGACTGGATATAAAAACTCAGAAATGGACAGCACAATACTACCCAATTGTAATGCAATTATGTTAAAACACTGAATGAAGCTGCATGTGAGGTATAGGTTTTTTGTTTTTGTTTTTGTTTTTGTTTTTTTCTTTTTCTTTCTATTACTGTTTTAATTCTTATTCTGTTATCTTTTTATTTCTTTTTCTAAATCGATGCAAATGTACTAAGAAATGATGAATATGCAACTATGTGATGTTATTAAGAATTACTGATTGTACATGTAGAATGGAATGATTTCTAATTGTTTTGTTAATTCTTTTTTTAATTAATAAAAAAAAAGAAGAAAGGCAAGGAATGAACAAAAAGAAGAAATTGAAGTTCTGAAAAAACATATCACAGAACTTATGGGAATGAAAGGCACAGTAGAAGAGATGGAGAACTACAATGGTAGATTTTGAGAGATAGAACATAGGATTAGTGAACTGGGGGACAGAACATCTGAAATTCAACAAGCAAAAGAAAATATAGGGAAAAAATGGAAAAATACGAGAATGGACTCAGGGAACTGAATGACAATATGAAGTGCGTGAATATGTGTTGTGGGCATCCCAGAAGGAGAAGAGAAGGGGAAAGGAGGAGAAAAACTAATGGAGGAAACGATCACTGAAAATTTCCCAACTCTTACGAAAGACTTAAAATTACAGATCCAAGAAGTGCAGCATACCCCAAAGAGAATAGATCCAAACAGACATACTCCAAGACACTTACTATTCAGAATGTCAGAGGTCAAAGAGAAAGAGAGATTCTTGAAAGGAGCAAGAGAAAAGCAATCCATCACAAAAAAGGGAAGCCCAATACGACTATGCATAAATTTCTCCGCAGAAACCATGGCGGCAAGAAGACAGTGGGATGATATATTTAAACTACTAAAAGAGAAATACTTCCAACCAAGAATTCTGTATCCAGCAAAATCGTCCTTCAAAAATGAGGGAGAAATTAAAATATTTTCAGGCAAAACATCACAGAGAGAATTTGTGACCAAGAGACCAGCTCTGTAAGAAATACTAAAGGGAGCAGTAGAGACAGATACAAAAAGACAGAAGAGAGAGGTGAGGTGTGGAGAAGAGTGGAGAAAGGAGGACTATGAGTAAAGGTAAAAAGAAGGAAAATTAGGTAGGACATATAAAATCCAAAAGGCAAAATGGTAGAAGAAAGGACTACTCGTACAGTAATAACACTAAAGATCAATGGATTAAACTCCCCAACGAAAACACATAGACTGGCAGAATGGATTAAAAAACTGGACCTATCTATATGCTGTCTACAGGAAGCACATCTTAGACCCAAGGATAAACATAGGTTCAAAGTGAAAGGTTGGGAAAAGATATTTTATGCAAATAACAATCAGAAAAGACCAGCAGCAGCTATTCTAATATCCAACCAATTAGACTTCAAATGTAAAACAGTTAAAAAGTCAAAGAAGGAGACTATGTATTAATAAAAGGAACAATTCAGCAAGAAGACATAACAATCATAAATATTTATGCACCGAGCCAGAATGCACCAAAACACATGAGGCAAACAATGAAAAGAGAAATAGATGCGTCTACCATAATATTGGAGACTTCAATTCACCACGCTCAGCAATGGACAGAACATCTAGACAGAGGATTAATAAAGAAGCAGTGAATTTGAACAATACAATAAATGAGCAAGACTTAACAGACATTTATAAAACATTACACCCCACAACAGCAGGATACACCTTTTTCTCAAGTGCTCATGGATCATCCTCAAGGATAGACCATACGCTGGGTCACAAAGCAAGTCTCAATAAATTAAAAAAGACTGAAATCATACAAAACACTTTCTCAGATCATAAAGGAATGAAGTTGGAAATCAATAATAGGCACAGTGTCAGAAAATTCACAAATATGTGGAGGCTCAACAACACACTCTTAAACAACCAGTGGGTCAAGGAAGAAATTATAAGAAATATCAGTGAGTATCTCGAGGCAAATGAAAATGAAAACACAACATATCAAAACTTATGGGACACAGCAAAGGCAGTGCTAAGACGGAAATTTATTGCCCTAAATGCTTATATCAAAAAAGAAGAAAGGGCAAAAATCGAGGAACTAATTGTCCACTTGGAAGAAGTAGAGAAAGAACAGCAAACTAACCCCAAAGCAAGCAAAGGGAATGGAGTAACGAAGATCAGAGAAAAATAAAAGAAACTGAGAATGTGAAAACAATCGAGAAAATCAACAAAACCAGAAACTGGTTCTATGAGAAAATCAATAAGATTGATGGACCCTTAGCAAGATTGACAAAAAGAAGAGAGAGGATACAAATAAATAAGATCAGAAATGGAAGAGGAGACATAACCACTGACCCCACAGAAATAAAGGAAGTAATGACAGGATACTACAAACAACTTGATGCTAATAAATACAACAATGTAGATGAAATGGACAACTTTCTAGAAAGGCATGAACAACCAACATTGACTTGAGAAGAAATAGACAACCCCAACAAAACAATCACAAGTAAAGAAATTGAATCAGTCATTAAGAAGCTCCCAAAAAAGAAAAGTCCAGGACCAGATGGCTTCACATGTGAATTTTACCAAACATTCCAGAATCTTTCTACGAAGCCAACATCACCCTCACACCAAAGCCGACAAAGATATTACAAAAAAAGAAAACTGCAGACCAATCTCTCTAATGAATATAGATGCAAAAATCCTCACCAAAGTTTTAGCAAATCAAATCCAGCAACACATTAGAAGAATTATACATCATGACCAAGTAGGATTCATCCCAGGTATGCAAGGAGGGTTCAACATAAGAAAACCATATCAACAAATCAAAGCAGAAAAACCGCATGATCATCTGGATTGATGCAGAAAAGGCATCTGACAAAATTCAACATCCTTTTCTGCTGAAAACACTTCAAACGATAGGAATAGAAGGGAACTTTCTCAAACTGATAAAGGGAATATATGAAATACCCACAGCTAACAACATCCCCAATGGGGAAAAACTGGTAACTTTCCCCCTAAGATTAGGAACAAGACAAGGATGTCCACTGTCACCACTGTTATTCAACACTGTGTTGGAAGTTCTAGCCAGAGCAATTAGACAAAAGAAAGAAACACAAGGCATCAGAATTGGAAAGGAAGAAGTAAAATTCTCACTGTTTGCATGTGATAGGATACTCTATGTCGAAAACCCTGAAAAATCCACAGCAAAACTACTGGAGCTAATAAATGAGCACAGCGAAGTGGCAGGTTACAAGATTAACACTCAAAAATCTGTAGGATTTCTATACACTAGTAATGAACAATCTAAGGGGGAAATCAAGAAAAGAATTCCATTTGCAACAGCAACCAAAAGAATAAAATATTTAGGAATAAATTTAACTAAAGAGACATAAGGCCTATACAAAGCAAACTACAAGAAATTGTTACAAGAAATCACAGAAGACCTAAATAGATGGAAGGGCATACCGTGTTCATGGATTGGAAGACTAAGTACAGTTAAGATGTCAATTCAACCTAAATTGATTTACAGATTCGATGCAATACCAATTAAAATCCCAAAAACTTACTTTGCAGAAACAGAAAAACCAATAACCAAATTTGTCAGGAAAGGCAGCGTGTACCGAATAGCTAAAAGTATCCTGAGAAAAAAACGAAGCTGGAGGACTCACGCTACCTGACTTTAAGGTATATTATAAAGCTACAGTGAACAAAACAGCATGGTACTGGCATAAAGATAGATATATTGACCAATGGAATTGAATAGAGTATTGAGATATAGACCCTCTTACTTATGGACAATTGATCTTTGATAAGGCAGTCAAGCCAACTCACCTGGGATAGAAGAGTCTCTTCAATAAATGGTGCCTAGAGAACTGGATATCCATATGCAAAAGAATGAAAGAGGACCAAAGTTTCAAACCCTATACAAAAGTTAACTCAAAATGGATCAAAGACCTAAACATTAGATCTAAGAATATAGAACTGTTAGAAGAAAATGTACAGAAATATCTTATAAATCTTATACCTGGAGCTGGGTTTCTAGACCTTACACCCAAAGCAAGAGCACTGAAGAAAGAAAGAAAGAAAGAAATGGGAACTCCTCAAAAGTAAACACTTTTGCGCATCAAAGAACTTCATCAAGAAAGTAAAAAGACAGCCTGCCCAATGGGAGACAATATTTGAAAATGACATATCAGATAAAGGTCTAGTATCCAGAATTTATAAAGAGATTGTTCAACTCAACAACAAAAAGACAGCCAACCCAATTACAAAACGGGCAAAAGACATGATCAGATACTTCTTAGAAGAGGAAAGACAAATGGCCAAAAGGCACATGAAGACATGCTCAACTTCCATGGCTGCTAGAGAAATGCAAATCAAAACCACAGTGAGATATCATCTCACACCCACCAGAATGGCCATTATCAATAAAATAGAAAACGACAAGTGCTGGAGAGGATGTGGAGAAAGAGGCACACTTATCTACTGTTGGTGGGAATGTCAAATGGTGCAACCACTGTGGAAGGCAGTTGGCTGTTTCCTCAAAAAGCTAAATCCAGAATTGCCATATGACCCGGCAATACCACTGCTAGATATCTACTCAGAGGACATGAGGGCAAGGACACATACAGACATTTGCACACCAATGTTTATAGCAGCATTATTTACAATTGTCAAGAGATGGAAACACAGCCAAAATGTCCATTAACTGGCAAGTGGCTAAACGAACTGTGGTATATACATACAATGGAATATTATGCAGCTGTAAGACAGAATAAAGTTATGAAGTATGTAACAACATGGATGGACCTTAAGGATATTATACTGCGTGAGATAAGCCAGAAACAAAAAGACAAATATTGTGTGGTCTCACTGATATGAACTGACATTACTGAATAAACTTGGAGAATTTTGTTGGTAACAGAGACCATCAGGAGATAGAAATAGGGTAAGACATTGGTTAATTGGAGCTGAAGGGACACAGATTGTGCAACAGGACTGAATGTAAAAAACTCAGAAATGGACAGTACAATACTACCTAAGCGTGATATAATTATGTTAAAACACTGAATGAAGCTGAATGTGGGAATAATAGAGGGAGGAGAGCTGGGGGCACAAATGAAATGAGAAAGAACGATAGACAATAAAGATTGAGATGGTATAATCTAGGAATGTCTAGAGTGTATAATGATAATGACTACATGTACAAATTTTTTAAATGTTTCCACATGAGGAAGAAGAAAGGAATGTCATTAATGCAGGGTGCCGAAAATAGATGGTAATTAATATTTTAAAATTTCAAATTATGTGTGAGACTAAAGCAAAAAATGTCTATTTGGTACAAAATTTATACTTTGACTATTGCATTTCCTAATATAACTTATGTAGACAGCTTAATTGAACACCATAAGTACATGGAACCTTGAGAAGGACAGGAGATTTTGTTGATTTGTCCAGAGTGATGTCCCAATAAATCCCAGAGTCATTTGAACAGTGAATAATTGGAAAGTCCACTTCGGGGAATGGTGAGAACGGGGGAAAATTCAACTTCCCCAAGTTGAATTCTTGATATTCTCACAAGCAGTCTGGACAACTAAAGCTATAGGCTGAGTCACTAGTTTGGGGGTTTGTTCATATGAAACTTACCCCCACAAAGGATAGGAAAGTCTACTTAAAATTAGGCCTAACAGTCACCCCCAAGAAAACCTCTTTTGTTGCGCAGAGGTGGCCCCTCTCTCTAAGCCCAACATAACAAGTAAAATCATTACCTTTCCCTCTTCACAGGACATGACATCCAGCAGTGAAAGTCTCCCTGGGAAAATGGAACATGACTCCAAGAGCTTCCGGATCAAAAGAAGAAAAGGAAATGTAATAAAATAAGGTATCAGTGGCTAAGGGAATTCAAGTAGACTCAAGAGGCTGCTCTGGAGGGTACTCTTACACAAGCCTCAGTTAGATACTGCTGATTACCATGGTCTGCCAACTCCAACCTGTAACACCATTCCTGCCACCCCTAAAGAACACCCACGGCTTTATCAGAGATTCTACACAAGCTTCACACACTAAGATTACTTCTAGAAACCTACAAACTCCAGATGGTTTCTAGGCCAAGTAAGTCCTGAAATGCAGAGGGACCAGCCTCTCCAAGAACATCAACTAGTTCCATCCCCCTATCTGATATTGCCGATATCACTCTGCAACATGAAAAAGTTAGAATGGGCAGAGTCCAAATATCCCTAAAAGACTGGGAGACGGGTCAAAGGAGAAGGAGGTGTTATAACAGCGAATTTAGAATGTAACAAATGAGCATGACTGCTAAATCACTATATTGGTATTTCTATTATGTCGCTAGGGTCTTGGAGCAGCTAGAAAACCCAAAACTGTGGAACTGTAACCCATATCAAACTCTTGTTTGAGAACTACTTCTTACAATGTACTTCAAAATACATTCCTCATTGTATAAACATTATATTCATAGTAAAAAATATTATAAAAAATAAAAAGAAGGCAAAAGGGCCCAAGATAGGTGAGGCCAGCACCCCCTCCCCTTTAACAGGTGCTTGGAGGAACTCAGAAGACCCCGCCAGACAGATGGGGCCCTACGGAGAAACATCTAAAACCAACCGCAACAGGGGGCTTTTGCACCCCATGGCACTAACCTCCTCAACAGGCAAAAATCATAGCACTAACTTCTTAACCGAACATAATGTGATTTCGTATTTTCAGCCACTCATTGCACATTTTAGGAGAAAAGCCATGATCAAACATCCAGTTGGACAGATCTGGCCTTTGCATTAGTGATATTCACAGACAGCGTTTCCAAAGGAAACTCAAGTTGGCGGGTTAAACCAAAAACGCTCCCACCGAAGGCTTCCAGGCCACGCCGGCGGGGTCAGGGCCCTGTGAACAAGGACCCTAACCCTGTGTCCCAGCCAGCAGGCCCCTTCCCAGGCCAGAGCCCCGCTCCGCCGCCCCTCTCCTGCGCCCAGCCGCACCCACCGTCCCACTCCCGCGCCCGGCGCCCCACTCCCTGCACCCACCGCCCCACTCCCGCACCCGGCGCCCCACTCCCAGGCCCGGAGCCTCACCACCCGCGCGCGCTACTCCCCGTGCCCTGCACCCCGCCGCCCGCCCAGCTCGACGCCCCGCCAGGTGCTCCCCCACCCCCACCCGCACCCGCTACCCCCCTCCCCGGCGCTCTGCCACCGCGCGCCCACCCCCGCTCACCTTGCAGAGCTGGAAGTCCTTCCCTGCTGCGTATCGACGATCTCCGGCTCGTGGCTGCCCGGTGGCGCGGGCGGCGGCGGCGGCGGCTGCGCAGCCGAGAACAATCCGTCGGTCAGGCCGTCCAGCCCTTTCCTGATGTTGAATTTCCTCAGGGACTCCCTCCCGAGGATTCCAGCGGCCCCAGGGCGCGGGCAGGACCCGCACAGGAAACTGCGACTGCGGCCCCACGTCCGGCCACCCGCTCACCTGGCCGCGGGCAGGCCCCGCACCGCCCCCGCCGCTCCCGCTCCGGCTCGGCTCCTGTCCGGCCTCCAGCTCTCCGTCGCGGCCGCCCGGCCCCACGCAAACGCCCGGGACCCCGGGCCAGGCCGGCCCGCCCCTGACTGGACCGCCGTGGCTCCTTGAGGGTCAGCAACCAGCGCCAACGCCCGCCAAGACACGACAGACGCCAACGGCTGTGACCCGCACACGGGGCCACGGGGAGGCAAACGCGTCTAGGCGGAGCGGGCGGCCAGTGTGCGCAGGCGCCGTGCGACCCACCAGGCCTCCGGTCGTGTGGTGCGCAGGCGCATCGTGTTTATCCCCGCTGAGCTTGCAGTCGGGTGTGCACAAGCGCAGCAAGAGGACCCGGGTGGTGAACTTGGACATGTGCATGCGGGTCAAAAGGCCAATCTCTGAAATATGTTTTACAACTAATTGTAGTGCTGTGCTTTGAAACTTGTAGCTTTTTTGCATATATGCTATTTTTCACACAAAAAAATTAATAGTATGTTATTGATTCTCTGCCCTTCATAAATTCACATATCGAGGTAATTATACTTAAACACCACGTGTTCAAATTAGAAATTAATTTCAAATGAATGAATGAATGACCCATTAAATGAATTAGTTCAATTATAAAAAGAGGATGACTTTTCCCTTTTGGGGATTTTAATATTTGCTCATCCCTTAAATATTTGAGTGAGAACAACTCTTTTTCTCGGGTTGGAAAGCCAGATTTATTTTTTTAAATCCCTCTGCCCAACATGACATTCTAAAAATTACTTATCAGGATTTGAAACTAGTGTTTAAAGCATACATTTTTTAGTGTCCTCTCCTTAGGAAAGTTTTCTGCAAGTATTCTCAGTTTACCATATTCTCACTCATTCCCTACAACAACTCAGAATTTCCGAATCCAGCCTCAAATGAATGAGGGAGTAGAGTCATCACATCATCACCTAAACTTCAATGGTTTCTCAGGCTCTTTACATGGAGTCCAATTTATGTACTGCTTTCCATGGAAAAAAATGTCCCTTTATAGAAAGATGTGCTTATAAAGAAAACCTGTATTATCTCTGTAAACCAGGTTGCAGACATAGATACTCTGTGAAGAGGAGGAAAATTCTGTAACTGCCACTCAAGTTTGGAAGTGACATGTTGCCATTTCTATAACTTGTTAACCCAAACACATTTTTATATCATTTTCTTTTGATATTTAGAAGTAAATGACAAGAAACTTTGCCTCAGTTTTAGAATTCATACATTTACTTTTATTACAGATAATTCACACTTATTCCCATTGTCATCCAGATGATAAAACTGAACCCTAGGTTGAGTGGCTCAGAGCAAGTGAAAGCTGGGTGTCCATGGGCAGCTGTGGTGGCACCTAGTGTGGCCTGCAGAAGAAAGAGAGCAAGGGGGGCCAGCGCTAATAATCAGTGAGAGGAGTAAAGGATGAGAAGGTTCCTGGTGGGGCAGCGGACAGAGATGTTGGCATCCAGAAAAGAAAAAACACAGAAGAGATCTGTTGACACCACTGAATCAAGTTGCAAAAATGGACATATTAGTAGTTAAGGTTGAAAACTTGAGAGTATAAGATCTCTTTCCCCAAGACATAAGATGAAGGGAGTCTTTAGAGAATGGTCTTATTGAACCAGCTAACTGTTGCATCCAGGGTGTGTGATGATTGCATTTGAACTTTGGGAAACAAGGCTTTTATGTAAGAGCAACACCAAACAAATCTAGGATGAAGAACCTCAATAAATGTGTTGTTTTATCACATAGTTATATATTCCACACCATGATAATATTTAGAATATTTCCACCACACCAGAAAAAGAAATAAAAAGAAAAAAGTAAAAACTCATACATATCATACCCCTTGCTCCTCCCTCTCGCTGACCACTTGTATATTTTTAAACATTGTTTTATGGCATAACATAACATATATACAGAGCAAGGAAAGAAAAGGACAGTAGTCAGCAGAACAGATCCCAGAGTTTGTCATAGGCTACCATTCCATTATTACAGATTATTCCTTCTGGCTGCTCCAGAACAGTGGAGGCTGGAAGGAATGTTACTATAATGATTCAGTGGCCATGCTCATTTGTTGAATCTCGTTTTCTCTGCTGCACATCCTCCTTCTCCTTTGGTCCTTGTCCCAATCTATAGGGATATTTGGGCAATGTTTGCTATTTTTTAAAAGTATATTTTTATTGAGAAATGTTCACACACATAGAGTCCATCTGTTGTATACAAACAATGGATCACAGTATCATCACATAGTTGTGTATTCATCATCATGATAAGTTTTAAAATATTTGCATCACTCCAGAAAAAGAAATAAAAAGAAAAAAAATGCACAAACCCCATACACCATACCCCTTACCCCTCCCTCTCATTGACCACTAGCATTTCAATCTACACTAATTTTTTGCTCCCTATCTCCCTTATCATTTATTTTTTATCTTTATTTTTTCCTCATTTATCCATACCTTGGATAAAGGGAGCATCAGACACAAGGTTTTCACAATCACAAAGTCACATTCTAAAAGCTATACAGTTATACAGTCATCTTCAGGAATCAAAGCTATCGGAATACAGTTCAACAGTTTTAGTTACTTCTCTATAGCCACTCCAATACACCATAAGCTAAAATGTGATATCTATATAATGCGAGTCACCTCAAGTGTAGCCTTTGAATTCTAGAGCCTCTCAGCCAATGAAAATTTATTTCTCAACAAGTGATTTTGACAAGATGGTTTCACCACGAGATGCTGTGTGTGATGGAGTTCTTTCCTGTGATTTTTTTCATGTTGTTATGTTGTGAATGCCTCACTATATTCACTCACTGGAGCATTTATGTGGCATTTGGATATTGCCGACTACCTCTGCCCAATCTCATGACATACTCCTTCAACACCTCATTCAGGTGAAAATCCAGGAATTGATTGGAGTAAAAATTCTGATAGAAAGGTTGTTGATTTTGGATCTTCCTACCTGTGTTTGTTTTCAAGCTGTAAGAATAAAGTATATCAGAAATGGAATGACTTTTTTCAAGGTGAATCTAATAAATTCTAAGTTTACAGTTCCAAGTGAAAGTGTCCAAATCAAGGCACCAACAAGAGGTTCCCTTCACTCAAGAAAGGCTGATTTGTCAGGAACACCTCTGTCAGCAGGGTAGTCATGTGGCTGGCATCTGTTTTTGCCTTGCTCCTGGGCTCCATTGCTTTCAGTGTCTGTTCCTTGGGTGTTCCTCACTTTACTTCTCCAGGACTGGCTTGCATCTGCTGGATTCCCTTGGCTCTCAACAGGTTCTGGCTTGCTTAAATCTCATGGCAATATCTGCTGGGAACTAAGCATCTCCCACATCCGTGTGTCTGGTCTCCAAGTGTTGGCATCTACATCAGATCTGGGCTCTGTTGGCTCTGAGGCATCTGCTGGTTTTCTAGGCTATGATGTTTCTGTCAGCTCTGACTCTCTCCGAAATGTTTACTCTTTTAAAGGATTCCAGTAAATTAATCAAGACCCAGGAATGGGTGGAGTCACATCTCCATCTAATCAAAAGTCACACCAACAAATGGTGTGTCATATCTCCATGAAGCTAATCTCATCAAATGATTATAATCCACAGAATTGAATCAGGACTAAAAGAAATAGTTCCTCCCACAATTTTGGATCAGGATGAAAATGGCTTCTTGGGGGTACATAATACTTTCAAACCAGTATGTTACCTCTGATGATTTATTGCAATCTTTGACTCATTTATATGTGAATGGAATTCATTTGACAAAGAGCATCATGTTCTGAGTTCTGTCTCCAAATCCAATGATTATCATTTTTGCTAGATTGGATTGTTTTGCAAAAAAATAAAATAAAATAAAAATCTGTCTTCTTTTGATTCTTCCCTAACAAAATTTTTTCAATGGGGTGGAAAAACTGAACCCTAAATATTTTGAACTCATTTATTCCAGGCTAAACTATAACCTGATATTACAACAGAAGCTAAAATCATGTTTTCTGATTCCCAATTCAGAGTTCTATTTTCCAGGTCTAAGCTGTTCTAAAACTGTGTTTCCTTCTTCTTGGCAGTGACATTTCATTCAGCAATAATCCTCACCAGTAAATGACCTGCAATTCAATAAGTAAATCTTCTAGGACAATTCCTTTGGTGTTTTATTATTTTTAACCAAGTAAAGCTCAGTTATAGATGCTGAAGTTTCTACCTCTCTTAGACTTCTAGAAATGTAATCCTCTATTAGCTGTCTCATTACATCCATGCCTTACTCAACAATTTCCAAGATAGAGGTGAAAATTGAACTTAATATTGTGTCCTTGTTCATTTCTTTAAACATTTATTCAGTGTTTTTTGAATTTTCATATTTAGCTTATCAAATTACATTTTCAATTGCTAGGTACAAAGTTAGCTTTTGTTCTTGTGGCTAGGTTTCCATGAAATTCCACATATTGAAATTATAATTTTTATTTAATATGAACACAGATAAACATATACAGAGAGAGAGAAGGAAAGAAAGAGGGAGAAGGGAGAGAGAAAGAGAGATAAATTACTGGAATATATCCTTTGAATTGTGATTCAGATGAGGATGGGTTGATATTGCTACATTTCTCAATTAAACTTTGCAAAATTTGGTTTCAAATCTTAGATCAAATTTCAGCACTCCTGCTTAGTAGGTATTTGACATTAGTGTTGTAAATTTAACCATCTGAGCTCATTTTCTTTAATTAAACAGGTAGAAGAAATTAAATGAGTCAATACATCCTGAGTGCATAATATATCTTGCATATTCATCAGTTAATTCAGTAGTTCCCAATACGGAGGTGATTTGCCCCACCCAGGGGACATTTGACAATGTATGGAATCGTAATTCCAGTTATCATTGCTGGGGAGGTGCTAATAGTATTTCATGGGTAGAGGCCAGGTATGTTTCTAAACATTCTACAATGGTGAGAATAACTGCCTCTCAGGCAAAAATGTCAATTTTGTTGAGGTAGAGAGATGCTTAATGATTGGTACTTTTGATCTTCTCCTACTTTGTATTCCATCTACACTCTCTTCATTTCCATACTTGCCATCTACTAAGATTATATAATGATAATGTTCTCCAATACTTTTCTACAGACTGCTCCCATCTGATTCTCTGAGACCACTGCCAGGTAGTCAGCACAAATATTACACTTTTTCACCGAAAGCTGGGTAAGTGTACAAATCAGAATAGCAAGTAAAAGCTGGCAATGGCATAATTTTTGGCCCCTTCTCCATTAAAGACAACAATACACAAAGAGGACGTTTTCCTAATTGATCATTGTTGATGACTTGACTATAAGAGTGTTATTGAGCTGGTTTGAAATATTAAATACCCCAGAAAAGCCATGTTTTAATCCTTACTCAGTCTTGCTGAGGCAGTCATTTCTTAAAGTCTTGCAGGAAACTTTTGATTAAATTATCTTCATGGAGATGTGGCATGCCCAGGTGTAGATGTGACCTTTGGATTAGATGAGGTGTGACTCCACCCAATCCAGGTGGGTCTTGATCAGCTTAATGGAGTTCTTTAAAAGAGTAAATATTTTGGAGTGATAACAGAGATGCTTGGAAAACAGTTGCATCACAGAACAGAGACACTGATGTTTGGAAATGTTTGGAGCCCAGTATTTGTCACCATGACATGTTTAGCAAGCCAGAAACTGGACAGAACCAAGGATAGCCAAGAGATGAAAAGCAACTGTGGAGAAGGAAAGTGAGAAACACACACAGTAACAGATGCTGGAAACAGCATAGCCCGGGAGCAAGGTAACAGTACGTGACCAGCATGCCTTCCTAGCTGACAGAGGTGTTCCGGACACATTGGCCTTTGTTGAATTAAGGCATCTTTCCCTGGATGCCTCATTTTGGATATTTTCATAGCCTTAGAACTGTAAATTTGAATCTTATTAAATTCCCCTTTATAAAAGCTGCACCTGTTCTGATATATCCCACTCCTGCAGCTTGCAAACTGTAATAATTAATGCAGTTATTCTCTGGGTATTCTGCAGCAACCTAGCTAATTCAGCTTTCATGTGGAAGGGTGCTGTATATGCCTGTGCCAATAGATCTCAGTCTGGGCCTCATCTCTCTTCCAATTCAGACATCATGTTCATAAATTAGCTCAAAACACAAACAAAAGAAAATAAAATACCCAATTGACTATTGTTTGCCTTCCAACCCATAGATATTGCTGAATAGTGCTGTATAAAAATATTCCAGCTTCCCCAACCCCTTTTCTAAAATTTTAATACTTATCTCTACTTGACATTGGATTGACTACCTTAACTATAGTGTCACTTTCTTCCACAGAGTCAATCACACCAAGTGGATAATTTAAAATTTAATAAAACATATATAATCACATAATATGTCTGCTTTTAAACATTTACAATGCCAAGAATATAAAATTCACTGCAAACATTATCAACTTCACTGTCATCTTCAGCTATAACTTCAGAGATCTTGTAACCTACTAAAAATCCCTTTCCCACAGTGCTATAATTCCATTTTCTGTACTGTTTACCTCTAATCCTCCCACATTGTGGTGGCTTGAAGCTGTTATGTACTCCAAAGAAGGACATATTATTTTAATCCATTCCTGTTGTTGTAAACCTATTGTTGGTGGGGCTTTTTGATTAGGTTATTTCAATTGAGATGTGACCCACCTCATTCAAAGTAGGTCTTAATATGTTTACTGGAGTCCTTTATAAACCAGATGCAATTGAGTGGTGTTTACAGAAAAATGTCCCAGAGAAACTAAGGGATAAATTTAAGAGAATCTTATGAGAATAGCTTGGGAGAAGGTAAGAGAGGATGCACAGAAGCTCAGTGGGAAAGCCACTGAAGAAAGAAGCCAAAAGCAAAGAAACCCAGAGAGAAGGACCAGCAGATGTTAACCACATGAGTTTCCATGTGACAAAGGTGTCCATCCTGTAAGCAACCAGTTTTCAGAATCATGGTATGGTCCTGTAGAAGCCTTGGGTTGGACTTTTTACAACCTAAGAACTATAAATTGTAAATTAATAATTCCACATTGTAAAAGCAAACTCATTTCTATTATATTGCATTTCAGCAGCTTTAGCAAGCTGGATGGCATATACTAGATTGCATATGAGCTGAGATGAATGGCTCTGGGGAGTTCCCTCTGTGAATTACGGCATTCAGAAGTATCTGTAATTAGAAGGTTACTTCCATAGTCTCTCACATGCACAGGGAAAAATGGAAGGACTTGAATGGAACTTAAGCTGTCAACTTGTGCTGATATTTAGGGTCAATTTAAGCTAGGCTAAGCATTGAAGGAAAGCCAACTGGCAATGACTTAGACAGGCATTTATTCCTTTTTTCTTTTGTTGGTTTGTTTTTAGATCCTGGCATTACAGGAAATGTTAGATAAACACTACTTGAATACAGCAAAAGGGTCAAGAGCTCAGTAACCACTAGAGTAACAAAGTCTTTGCAAAATCAGTTTGGAAAAATCATTGAAAAATAGACTATTATACATTGCAAATATGGGTTGTTGGAAGGAATAACAAATACAGGGAAAGTGGGAGAATCTGATTTCCAGATTTACACATTATTAAATTAAAGTTTACAGATTTCAAATGAAAGAAATCAACATGGATACAGAAAAGTAAAAACAGGAAAGTATGGCCTCATAAGTACAAAATAAATCAACAGAAACTATAATTCATGAATTCCATGCATTATAATTACTAGTCAGAGATGTTAAATTGAATGTTCTAAGTATTCAATGAACTAAAGGATAGCTTGGGGAAAAATAAAAGATATCAAGAAACAATATATGAGCAAAAAAAGTCTTCAAAGAGAGAAATTTTGAAAAGGAACTAAGTAAAATTTCTTGAACTGAAAAGTAAAATAATGGAATTTAAAAATCATTAGGGTATATTTCACAGGCACGTATATTGTGTATTTTAAAGAAGGTAATCTATGTGGATTTCTTCACACAATACCTAGAACATATGATCTCTCAATAAATACTGGTTACTAATGTTAAATAAATAGTATGATTGTTTTTAGAAATGATAGAATCAATTGTAACAAATGTTCCACACAGATGGAAGGCTTTGTTGGTGGGTTGATATTTGGGAATCCTAAATTTTATATTTGAATATTCCGTAAACTTTCAACTTCTTTAAGAAAAAAAGTTAAAAGTGATTGGTGAATCATTGAATGGATTCACCAATTATGTGCATTATCCTTGTTTATTTTCCCATAAGCCTTAGAAGCTTTATGATGTTTCCATTCTCATATAAACCACAGTGCCATCTTCATCAAGAAACTTTTGGTATAAGAGTTAAACTCATGAACATCACAAACAATTTATGAAACTTCTTAAATATATACTAGGGCTAGTTAAAAGTACTATGCTTATAGTATTTGCAGTGAGAGTGATATGTCTAAGTGTACCAGATCTGAAATGTTGTTTTGGTCTCGGAGGACTTTTTATCATGGAAAATCACATGAATTGTTGCAATGGGTAGAGTTATTCATGAGATTAAACAATATAAAAAATTGGGGGGATAATATAGTACATAACTGAAAGGTTTATTGTGCTTCAGACCCTTGATTCCAAAAAGGTTCTATAGAACTATTCTTCACTTGTCCTCCCCATGTTTATATATACAGTTTTACTGGGAGCTTTTGTTTAAAAAATGCCCATATAAAGGTAGACTCCAATCTTTTCAATAATGGTTCTGTGCCTGTCAAAATAAGTTAAGTGATTTCACTTGTTTTGAATGTTTTTGATTGCTACACAAGACAATATTCTAAATTTAGCATAAGGGTTCATTGTTTTGTTTTGTATTGAGTCTTTTGGTCAATGCCCTATGAAACAGAAGTAAACTTCCCTTAATTTATAGGAAAAGAGTAGGACATCAATTTTGGAATTGGTTGTGATGAGCCATAAAGATCAGCTTTATTATATATGTATTAGTCTTTCAGACAGATTCTTCATTTTTTATGGCTTCTTATTTTGTTAAAATCACTTTAACAGTGAATCACTGTGGTTGCCAATATGTACTTCAGGACCAAAGATTCTTAAGCCAGCATATCCTTTGTACAAAATTTCAATCTGGGTTTCTATTTTCCTAAATTATTTAGTTTCTTCACTCTTATTGTTTCACTCATAGTAACTCATTCTTCACATCAAAGCAGAAGGTCAACTTTTATGTCTTTGTTTCATTATAAGAACTATGAATTGCTTTCAGGCTGAAAATGCTCATTTTTCTGTTCACTTAAGTAACATGTGAAGAAGGAGCTATTGTTTTTTGAACATTTCTGTAAGTGAAGTTAAATAATGTAAAACTTCAAATGTTGCATGACTATGATCTGTAATAGAAATAGAAGATGATCATTATAACCAGGTACATGCTAACATCTAGTATTGCCATCAGTAAAGTACATTCTTCAGAATAGCAGTATATTTTATGAGGTGGAAATGGTTTTAGGAAACATTGACATATTAAAACTGCTTTTACCCACATGGTTTTGAACTTCACTAGCAATCTATTCTCATAGATATTATATTAATTACAATCATGCTTTTATTTCAGGAATGAAATCCTACAAAAGAAAAGTGTCAACCTCTGCATTCACGTTATCAGAATTTCGTTATTTAAAAAAAGGAAGAGAAAGAAAAAAGTAGCAAATCATGCTGCTCTCAGTATTTCTTGATTTAATTTTGTAACTATAAAGAACTCTGGCATTGGTTCTTGTTCCAGTGTCTTGGGTTTCTAAAGATTTTTACTTTTAAATGCAAGATTTTAAAAACAAAATAGTGTTTTCATCAGTTTGGTATTAAATACTTATAACTGCTTATAATTTTAACCAAAAACACATAAAACTTTGAATATAATTATGTAGCATACAAGTGAAGGTTATTCACTCTATGATGGTATCTTAGATTTAAAAGCATAACTAATGCTGAAACTGAAGACTGATTTAATGTTATATGATGATCCTTAGGGTAAATACCTGGTTGCAGGTAATATTTTAAACTTAAATGTCTACACATATGGCTGTGTGTGTGAGTATACGTGTGTGTTAGACAGAGAGAGAGAGAGAGAGGAGAAAGAGAGAGAGAACTTGAACTATTTGATTCATAAGTGCCTTAGCCCTCGTTCTGGTAACTTCATGCATTCATTTCTTTGTTTTAAACCGAACCATAAGTACAGGTTTTTGCCTAATGTCAAAACAGGTTCATTCCACAAAATGTAATAAATTTCAATAGAAAAATATATTAAATTAGAAGTGCCCACATATTAAAATAGTTGAGATCAAGAGTATTTTTAGTGAATATCTTCTGTATATTTCTGTAAATTCAATTGTGTTTCTTTCAATCCCTGTCATTTTACAAAAAGTGGTAATACAAGCTTCAGTGAAATTGCCATGCTAAATCTTTTCACATAATAGTTCAGTGTATTTTCTTTTTTATTGTTAAGTTTCATTTATTTAATGTGCAAACACTAAAACCAAAAACTTTAAAATACATTTTAAACAAATGTTTACACTAGAATTAAGGATTTTCACCTAATATACTTTTAACATGATGAGAAGAAATTATCTATATTAAACATGTTATTATTATTTGTATGACTTTTTTAATCCATCATTTCTTATGTACATATTATGTGACATGCACCATACCAAGCACTTAAAATATGTAACTATCATTCCATATTTACAGAAAAGCCTATGGCATAACTAAACAGTTTAAAAAGTAAAGAAAATAGGAACTTCTTAAACTTTCTTTAACAAAAAGCATGGATAATTTTCCGTGGAAGTGCGGTAATCAGGAAAATGGATAAGCCAAGGTTTTCAGAAACATTAATTCAGTCATCTTCCTTATTTTTATTAATGTTTTTCCTTTTTGAAACCTTTTTATTGTTAAATATAACATCTATACAAAGAAAAGAAAGGAAAAACAATAATTTTCAAAGTCCATTTCAAAAATTAATTTCAGAAAAGATTTCAGAGTTTGTTATTGGTTACATTCCACTATTTCAGATTTGTCCTTCTGGCTACTCCAAAACACTGGAGGCTAGAAGAAATTTTTTTCTTTTTTTGTGAAAAATAATATATGTATGTATACATACATATATATATATATAAAGCAATAAATATCAAAGTACATCGCAACAATTATTTGTAGAAATTGTGGTGCAATCATAGCTCAGTGGGAGAATTCTTACTTGCCAAGCACAAAAACCAGGTTCAATTCCCAGTCCATGCACTTCCTAAAAACAAACAAGCAAAACAAATAAATGAAAAACAAACAAATCAACAAAAGATTCAACAACTGGTATTGCAATAATGGAATACTCACATGGAAAAATAATGAAATGTGACCATGCCATACAGCATGTAAAAAAGGAAAAAAACACAACGATTACTTGTAGAACAAATTTCAGAGTTTGCTATAGGGTACAATTCCACAATTTTAGGTTTTTACTTCTAGCAGCTCTAAGGTACTGGGGACTAAAAGAAATATCAATATAATGATTTTGCAGTCATACTAATTTGTTAAGCCCTACCTTCTCTGTGTAACTGCACCATCATCTTTAGTCTTTCTCCCACTCTTGAGGGGTATTTGGATTATGCCCAATCTAATTTTTAATTTTGGGAGGGTTTGTCAGTAATATGGGATGGGGGATGTAACTATGTGATGTTCAAGAAAGACTGACCCCTCTACATTTCAGGACTTATCTGGTCCAGACAACCATCTGGAGGTTGCAGGTGAACCTAATTGTAAGGGATTGTATAGATCCATGCAACCCATCAATTAATGCACCAATATAAATAAACTCTTGCATGAACTACATCAAAGGTATGAATCCTGTACAAAGAATGTGTAAGTTCAGTGTATAGAGGGAAATTTGCTTATCCCTGGTAGCCATCTCCAATGCCGACAGGGAGACGTAAACCCCTGGATGTCATGTCCCATGTAGGGGAGAGGGCAATGTTTGAACTTGCAGAGTTGGGATTGGAGAGAGAGAAAGCCCACCTCTGAGAAATAAAAGAAGTCTCTGGAAGTAACTCTTGGTAACCTATAGGTAGGCTAAGTTTCTCTGCTACCCACATAAGCTTCACAAGAACAAACCTTAAAAGAAAAGGCTTGGTCTATTGATTTTGGTGTCCTTAATGTCTGACACAGTGTCAGGAGTTTCTTTGGTTGTAGAGTTTAATGGTTCCATACTTTTTCTGCCATCTCTCAAGGGACCTTCTAATGCTTTTTGATTACCTATTTAGTATACTCTGGGATGCTTCCAGACATTGCATTAAGCTGTATAAGATTAAAGGCCCTCATTTTTATTCTGGGGTCCCTGTGTTTGGATTGTTTAAATGATCTATCCAGACAGGTTGAGGTAGATTTTGCATTACAGAAACTTTAGGTTCTGGACAAAATAAGCCATTCTTCCTTTAGTCTCAAAGAGTACATGAGTTTCTTAAGTATGGACAATGTCTTCCTTCCTGTACCTGAATTACCTTAATCCCCAAATGATCAGCTTTGTTCTTATCTCTAAATACCAGGTTATACATATATGAAACAGACTCTCAAATACAGATATAAAAATTACCACTATGGACTAAACGCAACTGCTATAGTTTACAATCTAGGACCCTGTTTTCTTATAAGAATTTTATAAATGACACCATCTGATAATTGTTCTTTTGTTTCTTGTTTATTCTTTCTCCCCAAATGTCCCAAAGTTTCATTCACAATATTGCATGCATCACAACTTTGTTTCTTGTTTCAGGACAATATTCAATCATATGTATACACCATCATTTGCCAATCTATTTCTAAGTCAGTTCATCTGTCAGTCACCTCCATTCATTAGACATTATGTATAATGTCCATAATCCATCAACATTCTCAATTTTAGATAATTTCATTCTTCCCAAGAGAAAGATAGCCAATAAACACAGCCTCAGCAAATAAGAAATCTAAACTTTCCATTTAACTCTTGTTCCTCTCCCATGATTTATTCCTGGTATTGCTGTGGTACTGTTGATGTTTTCCTGCTAAACATAGCCCATAAAATGCAATAGCAAATTTCCCTCTATACACTGAACTTACACATTCTTTGTACAAGATTCATACCTTTGATGTAGTTCATGCAAGAGTTTATTTATATCGCTGCATTAATTGATGGGTTGCATGGGTCTATACAACCCCTTACAATCAGGTTCACCTTCAATATGGTAAAATTACTTGTAGACCTACTAGTGAACTGCCTTCACTGCTATCTATTAACTTACATTTGAGTTCAACCTGACTAGCTAACTGTTCACTCATCTCCAAATTCCACATATCTCACAGTCTCATATACTGTTTAGTAAGCTTCTGATTTTACTTTTACCATCATCATAAAACTGGAATATACACTGTCTATCCTTTTGTGTCTGACTTTTTTCACTCAGCCTTATGTCTTCAAGCCTCATCCATCTTATGTGCCTCAGGATGTCATTTCATCTTATTGCTGCATATTCTAGTTTGCTAGCTGCTGGAATGTGATAAATCATAAATGGAACAGCTCTTAAAAGGGGGAATTTATTAAGTGGCAAGTTTACAGTTCTAAGGCCATGAAAGTGTCCCAATTAAAGCAAGTTTATTCAAATTCTCAAATTCAGGCACCAACAAGAGTTTACCTTCACTCCAGAAAAGCTGGTGATGTTCAGGGTTTCTCTCTCAACTGAAAAGGCACATGGTGAACAAGGCTATGTCTGTTAGTTTTCTCTACAGGCTTCTTGTTCATGAAGCTCCCCAAGGGATGTTTTCCTTCTTCATCTCCAAAGATCTCCATTCACATGGGCTCTCATGGCTCTGAACCTTTCTCCAAATTGTTTCCTCTTTTAAAGGAGTCCAGTAACATAATCAAGACCCCCCCCCCCAGAATGGGTGGGATCACATCTCCCTGTAATCAAAGGTTAATACCCACAATTGGGTTTGTTACTTCTCCATGGCGATAATCTAATCAAGTATCCAACCTACAGTGATAAACAGGGATTAAAAGAAACACTTGCCTTCACAAGGTGTATCAGGATTAAAACATGGCTTTTCTTGGGTACATAATTCTTTCAAACCAGCACATCGCATAATACTTCATCATATTCATACACCACGTTTTTTAAATCAACTCATCTATTGATAGACACTTAGATTGTTTCCACCTTTTGGTAATTGTGAATAATGCTGCTATGAACATCAGTGTGTAAGTGTCTGTGTCAATGGTTTCAGCTCTTCTGGGCATATACTGAGTAGTGTAATTGCCCCATCATATGGCAACTCAATATTTAGTTTTCCTAGGAACCGCTAGACTGCCTGTCATAGTGTCTCTACTATTATACATTCCTACCCACAGTGCATAATGGTTATGATTTCTACACAAACTCTCCAACATTTTAAAATTCCTGTTTGTTTTAGAGCAGCTGTTCTTATAGGTGTGAGGTGGTATCTCATTGTACTCTTTTTTTTTGCATTGTTTACAAAAATTTATTCATACAAATTTTACACACTTTATATAACATTTATCAAAGTCCTAGTTATAGATGTCATGTGTGTAATAATACTTGATTAATATGTTTTTAACACAAAATAAGAGCTTCAAGACTAACATCTACCTAGATAATCACTATAGCATAAATCTGCTCCAGTTTAGTAAGGCTCTTGGCATTTCTAAAAAGTATACAAAAGATTAAACTGGGTGATCACTGTAAAATGCTTGCAACTAGCCACGGGAACACTAAATTAGACTTCATAAATAGAAGGTTAACTAGAGTCCTATTTCACCACTAACAGCTGACACAAAATACAGAAAACGCTGCCCATTATCCAAGAAACAAATAATTAAGACTAAAATGCAAGCTGATGTGTTGCAGCATTGTAGGGCCACTAAATAGCCATCTGTGATTCGTGGCGATTTAAAAGGCGAAGAAAGGCACTAAAGCTGCAAACTGCATCCCGTGTCACATTGCCTGAGGAGACTGCAGAATTAAAGAAAGATTGATCCAATACACAGGATTCAGGCATAGAGTGAAATGCCTCTGTGTTTTCTCTGTTTGCAATGTGATCTCCTGGCAGCATCCATCCCGCCTGGGAATGCAAATCCAATTCTGTTTTCCTTGATTTATGACTTCATACTGATCAAATCAGTAAAGGAAAAGGAAAGGTCCTTTAAAAGCTAATATTTAATCTTTTCTTTTTTGTCGTTGTTGTTTTCAAAAGAATAAATTAATTGGTGCCTGAAATTTGGGGGATTGGCTGACTGGTTTGTCTGTTGTGGTTGATCTGGTTGCTGGGTGAAGATTCTTTTGTTTATAGAGATTACTCTATATGTTCAAGGAATTGATAGGAAACAGACAGGAATGTTTTCCTTAGCCAAGACAGGATTACAAGGGCAAATTCTCAGGATCTGTTGGAGCTTGCTTACCTCACTCTTGACCACAAATATAAATATAAGATAGTACTCATACATATGATGATGAGGTTCAAATGATTTATCAGTTAGGAAAACTACACATTCTAATATGACAAAGGTTGGTTTTATGAAATAAATTTTACTAAGCAATAAGCCATAATGTAGAAAAATACATTTTACCTACAAACTCAATAAACGAGAAACAGAAGGTTCATATTTAGTGCATAATTACTTAGTGGTAACTACACAGGGGTTCCTAAACTTTACAATAAGTGCTTGCATCAAACAGAACAAAAAAGTGAGAAGCATTCACAAGTTTAAGAGAAGTGAATGAAAAATGGTCAATGGTACTTAAACAGTGCAGGAAGTAGGAAGGAAGGGTCGCCAGAAAACCACGAAGGAAAAGGGTGGTTCCTACACAGCAGAGTTCAAAGGGGAGGATCCTGGCCATTTCACAAGATGAGAAGCATGGACAGCACTGGAGAAAAACACATTGTACTTTGTATCCATTTCCAACACCCAGCGCCCAAAAATCAGTTAGGGAGCAGACCTATGGTCTCTTGTGGGTTCTGCTCCTACTGCTTCTTCCAATATACCTATATTTCCTTCACTTTGTTCCAATTGCCCTAGCCTTGGAATATTAGGTTCCCTGATGAATCGGGAAGTACAAAAAGGGAGGATTTGGACTCAAGCCTTCCTTCTATTCAATTCCCCAAATCGGATTTGGCGTGAATTCTGGGGAGCAGCATAATTTGGATTGAGCTGTTGTTTCATCAGGAGAATTTCCTTCCGGGCTGAGAGACAAATACACATAAAAATGGAATCAAAGATAGCATAAGTATTGGAATTGCCACCCAGCAAGGAAGATACTGTCCTGCTGAGTTAGGCTGGGACTGACGCAGCCTGTCCCAGAGACTCATCCCGGAAAGAACAGCCTTTAGCAATTCTCCCAAATCATCACCTCACAGTCCCCCTGGAACAGGGGCAAGCATAGTATGTACAGTAGCAAATGGTCAGAAGTAATATCTTCACGCCTGTTGTGGATAAAAATACTATCCTTTTAATTCCAGTTTACAAAAATAGGAGTAATATGCAAAACAATGATTGTCTATTTTCCCTATTTATTTTATATAAAAACATAAACAGCTCAGGCAAATTTTCAGTCCTTGTGCACTCTTTATACGAATTGCTCTCTATTATACTTACATATATTCATAATATATATATTATATATATATATATCTCAATGGTTGGTCAACAAAGTATATCTGTGCATTCTCTAGTGCTTTGTACAAAAGAAAAACAATATTATTATCAAAATATTCATTTAATGGCTTTACTTCATACATAAATACATGTTTGGATAGAACATGAGCGATGACTGTTGAGTCAGTCTTGAAAATGACTTTTCATTGTTAGGGTTGTATACACAGGGTAGCTGGTAGCGAACTCATCGCTACAAAGATGCTGTTCGGCGTCCTTTGTTTTTAACCCTTTGTTTATACCTTTTCCCTAGGACCGCCGCCAAGTATTTCTTGACAGCCATTTGTTTCCGGTAGCGGCTGTAGCTGTTGGTGAAGATTCCGTCCGAGTGGCGCTTGGAGAGCGGCAGGGAGTTGTCCTCCGTGGCGCCGCTGCCGAGGTTCCCACCCAAGCCCTCTGCTAGGAACGACTGCAGGTACTTCCCGGCGAACAGCTGGTCCAGCACTGTGCGACGGGCCTTGCTAAGGATCCCGTGGGCGACATCTGTGGGAACTGCATGGTGAAGAGCTGCATGAGGCCTTTTGTGAAAAAGAAACTCCTCGGTGGCTCGCCACCCTCCCCTTCCCACCAGTCTGGGTCCTGGGAGCTCCACCCCGGCTCTCTCATTGTACTCTTGATCTTCATTTCCCTCTTAGCTAATGAAAATGTGCATCTCTGCATGTGTTTTTTACCCATTTGTATTTGCTCTTCCAAAAAATATCTATTCATATCTTTAGCTCATCTTATAACTGGGCTGTTCTTTTTTTTCAGTTGTGTGAATTCTTTATATATACAGTGTATCAAACCTTGATCAAGTGTTTGATTCCCATGTATTTCCTCCAATTGAGTTGGCTGCCTCTTAAGCTTTTTGACAAGGCCTTTTGAATTGCAAGATGGAAAAGACGGTGTCTGGGTAGCATTTACAAAAATACTCCCTGACACTAAAAGAATGTAGTTGGAGAAATTATATGATTTACATGGTCACAATCAGAGTTTCATCTGCAAATGTGCGCCTTATGTATGGAGAAGTACAGATACTCATGATAATGAGCATAATAGGAGGCTGGTATTTAACTCCAGGTAAGGCGTGCATTATGGCAGCAAAGTAGAGTATTGCTTTCCATGAAAAATATCACATCCTGCCCTCTTTCTATGGACATCTTTCATTTTCACACCAGAATAGGAAAATTACTGGTTTCAAATAATTTCTCAAGTTAATCCTCCAAAATGCCCAGAAGACTCTTATTTCATTAAATGGTGGCTTGAAATGTTTTATTTTTACTTGAAGGATCAGCATGAGGAAAAATTGGAGAATGCTTGCCAAATGCTTCCTTAGAGTTTATGACAGAATATATTAACATAAGGCCATATCTGACCAGCAATTTCATCTCTAATGCTTTGTATACTGTGGCTCATCCTGTCCGTGAAGTGCTTTTGATAAAACCAAAAATGAGATCTACAGAAAACACAGACAAACCTATGTTACATCCCTGGCAGGTAAATGATCATCAAAAACAGGAACTTCCTCAGCATGTGAGGGCACCTGGAAGTATTGTACTGATACACAAAATAAGATGATGTTTCTGTATCAAAGTCAACAGAATCATGTAAAATGGATGGAATATTCTTCCACTCTGGTTATAGCTTAATTTTTCTATCATTGGGAAAATTCTGTCTTTGTGAACTTCAAATTCAAACTGCAACTTTAAAAACTGTATTGGAAAATATTTCCAAATGTTGGGTGAAAACCTATAAAATATTGAATATCTACTTATGAGGAAATATAAGGAGATCAAAAAGTGCTATTGTTTTTTGCAATGTATCCATTTTGTCACATGATAAAGTAAAATGATTCTGGAAATTGGCCTCTTTTTTGACATAAATAATCTGATTTTGTTTATAAGCCTATGAATCTTGCAAGATTTAATGGATTTGTCTGAATGTTAACTCAGAACTATCAGGACTTATAACCCATGTAAAGAGTATATTTAAGAACTCCTGTCATTTCGCACAAGGGAAAATACATGTAATCAACTTGTTCATGAAATTAAATAAGTTTATCATTAATATAATTTAATATCCAAAGAAAAGCAAACCTGTCTATGTAAAAATTTATTCAGGAAAACTTAATTTACTAGCTAATTAGTATGTCATTAACAGCATTGATCTGCTTTTACAACTTACTTAGATTTGACCCTTAGAGAAACATGAGGTTGTCAAAATGGCTTCAAACATGTTAACTAGATATTTAGGATGCTTGCATTCCAGAAAATTGGATAGTTGAACAACAGTTTTTTTAAAACAATAAGGATTTGACTTCAGTAAAGTCGGCAGATGAAGAAACTTCAGTTTATTAATGATAAACTTGTTTAATTTCATGAACAAGTTGATTATATGTTGTGGGGGTCGTAGTATGGGGATTTGGGGGGCAGAGTGAAACAGGCAGGTTTAGAGCATAGGAGCAGACTGTGGCATGGAACTCAGGACAGGGTGCACCAGCAAGCAGATTGGAGAGGCTATGCAGGTACATGTGATTGGGTGCACAGGCAAGTTGCCAGGTGAGCACATGGAGCACAGGAGTCATGGGTCTCAGGGTGCAGGGTTCAGGGCACAGAGCAGGCCACAGGGCTGGTGAGACATGGGGTGCATGCCAGAATGGGAGGGAGAAATACAGGTGTACTGGGATGTGGGTGCATGCATGTATAGGGATGGGGTGCAGGTCAAGGGGGATTTGGCTTCCATCTGGGATCAGGGTGCATATGCACATGTTTGGAGTGGGTGTGGTCCTGGAACAGGTACATGTGTGAGACATGGGCATTTATGCATGTCTATGGAACATATGGGGAGGCCAAGGCCAGGGTCTGTGTGGCATAGGCACATACTTAAGAATTACCTAGGTGTGGTGTCAGAGCTGATCTTTTGGGGGTGGCGCAGTGGTACATGTCTGTGTAGTGCAGGCTGCAGAGGTGCAGGGTTTAGGGGTCAAGTGCAGATGCATATGTGCCAGTGTGGGCAGGCTGCATGTGTGTACATGCCTGGGTCTGGGGGACAGAGTGCTACTGGGCATGTACACAGAGCTCAGGGATTTAGGGCAAGTTTGCACAACTGCACAGGCTGGGGGAAGGTCTAGTATGGTTGTGTAAGTGACTTCCTGCACAGACTAGAAAGGGGTGGTGCAGTGTGAGGTGCTGGGAATAGGTGTACAGGTCCCAGGGGTGTGGGGTTAGAGTTCACATTTGTGCAGGAGAGGTTGGTGGGATTAGGGTGTACCTGTGTGTGCTGGGCAGGGATGTGCAGGTAGGGAGGTTGGGACATGTGTGCTTGGAGCCCCAGGGGCAAGATTTGAGCTCATGGGTCATGGTGTTGGAGGGCTTTGGGTGGGTTTCAAGTGTGTGGGTCATGCAGGGGTGGCAGAGGTCACAAGAGGGGTTGCAACCTGGATGGGTGCTGTGCATTCAAGGAACACAGTTTGGTTAAATTACTAGTCCCCATTTTCCTGTCTGTGCACTCCTGGATGCCCTGGGCTTCTGTTTGGAAGGGGGCACTTTAGCTGGATGGTCTCTGGTCTCAATTCCTCAGCTTTTGCAACCAGGGCCTCCCTGTGTAGTGTAAAAGATCCTCTCAGATTACCTACATCCTAGAATCGCTGTCCCAGTCATTTTTCTGTCACTTTTCTAGGTGTTCCTTGGCACTGGCATGAATTCAATCTATTCTATTCTGCCATTTTCCTGAAAGTCTTACTCAGTCAATTTTTGTATGTGGTATTAAACATGGATTAAAGATCATTTGCTTGGATATAAGTATCTAATTTTTGTAGGATCACTTGTTAAATAACACCTTTTTTCACTGAAGTATTTTTGAACATTTGTCAAAATAAGTTGATTTGTCAAAAATAAGTTCTGTTTCTGTATGTTTGTGTGTATGAGAGAGAGACAGAGAGAGAATATTTATGGGTTCAACATTTTGTTCAAAGGAATTTGTGTAAACATTTGCCAATGCTACAATATTTTTATTTCAATAGATTAATAATTATTTTTATGGGAGTGTTAACCCTCCAATTTATTTTCTTCTTTTTTTTTCAGGGATGTTTTGAATCAACTGAGTTCTTTGCATTTTCTTATCAATTTCCTCATAAATTGGTTACTATAATTTCTACCTGATCCCCTCCCAAAAAAAGGCCTGATGGGGCGGGCCGCGGTGGCTCAGCGGGCAAGAGTGCTTGCCTGCCATGCCGGAGGACCCCGGTTCGATTCCCGGCCCCAGCCCATGTAAAAAACAAACAAACAAACAAAAAATAATAAAATAAACAAAATACTTTAAAAAAAAAAAAAAAAAAAAAGGCCTGATGGACTTGTGATTTTGTTGATTCAATAGTTTTCTTTTAGGAGAATTGAAATTTTATGTTACAAGTCTTCTGACCCATAAACAAGATACATTTACTTGGGTCTTCTTCAATTCCTCTCAGCAGTTTTCAGTGCAGTTTTAACATTTTAATCTTTAGTTTTAAGCATTTGTTTTTATAGTGTTATAAATTGTGTAACTTTAAAATTCAGTTTCTTCTATATAGAAATGTTGTATTTTGGTCTTTTATCCTTAAATCTTGCTACACTCAATTTTAATTCTATAATTTTGTATTGAATTTTAATAAAATTTGTATAAAATTTTGAGTAAAAATTGAATTTTATATTGTAAATCCATATAAAATGATAATAAAGATAATTTTTTTACTAATGAACAGATTTACTATATATTTTTAGACCACATGGTTCAGACCACACAGAGTATTGTTAAGGATGTTAAATAATTCAGTCTTTTACCACTCAATATGATGTTATCTCTAGTTTTTTTGCAGATACCCTTTAAATATTAAGGAAGCTCCCTACTATCACAAATTTGGTGAAATTTATGTCTGAGATAGAATTTTGCTTTGCCAATTGTACTTTCTGCTCTATTTATATGACCATAATGTTTAGTTTGTTAATGCAGATAATTACATTGATTAATTTTCTATTTTTAAACTGACCTCATATTCCTGGACTGAACCCCACTTCATTGCAATGTATAATCTTTTCTATATGTCATTGGATGTAATTTGATATGTTTTATTATCACAATTTTTGCATTGATATTTATTAATCTATAGATTTTTTTCTGGATGATATCCTTATCTGGTTTTGAAATTAGAGGAATCCTGGTCTTAAAGAATGAAACATGAATCATACACCTTCCTCAGTTTTCAGGATGATTTTGTGTACAATTGGTATTATTTCCTCCTTAAATGTTTGGTAAAATTCATATTAAGTTCTCAGCACATTGACTTTTCTCTTGGGGGAAGTTTAAAACCACACACTCAAACTCTTTATTATATTTTTAATTCTATTTAAAGTATCTATTTCTTCTTTATTATGCTTTATTCATTGGTGTCTTTAAATGTTTTAGCCCATTTCATGTAAGTTCTCAAAAATGATGTGCATAGATTTATTTTATTATTCCTATTTTGGTCGGAGAACATAGTTTATATGGCTTGGCTATTTATAAATTTATTGAAGTGTTTTAATTCTCAGGAAATGATCTATCTAGGTGAATTTTTCACATTCTGCTGTTATTGAGCCTCAGAGTTTTCCATAAATATCAATTAATCCATTATTTAATAGTTATTCACATGTCATATCCTTATTAAATGTTTTTCTATTAACTACACCAATTTTTGAGAGAAGTAAATTAAATCTTAGACTATAATTGTGGATTTGTTTATCTCTTCTTGCACATTTATCAGTATTTTATTCAAGTATATTAAAGCTCATTATTGTTTGGCATAGTAATATCCTTTTGAATTTTGACTATTACAATGAAATTATCTTCTTTAACTGTGTTATTTTCTCTGAAGTTTGTTTTCTCATATTAATATAGCCACTACAGTTTACTTTGATAGATGCTAGTACAGGATATATTTTCCATCCCATTATTTTGACCTATTTGAATCTTTATATTTAAACTGACTTTGTTGTTCAGGGAATTTACTTGCATTGCCTTGAATCTGATCTGGAAATCTCCATCTTTCCATTCAGGTGTTTAGATACCTATATTTATTGTGATCACTGATACATTTAGTTTGAAGTACTTCTTTTCTCTTTGTTTTCTATTTGTCTCTGCTGATATCTTCCCTTACATTCATTTCTGTTTTCTTTTATTAAAAAAAACCACTTTTTTATAATTTTGTTTAGTCTCTTTCTTGACTTAGTTCTAACTCTTTTTAAATGATAGTTTAGAGTTGCTTTATGCATAGTTACCATATACTTATTTAATTCAATACAATTTACCTTCAAGTGAGAGAATGCCACTCCATATATTCTACAGGATCCTAAACATATTCTTCCATTTTACTCTTTCCACTATTTTTGTTGTTGTTAATATATTTTAAATACACATATGTTCCAAATCCAAACATATATTTTTGTTGATTTGTTTTTAAGACATTTGGAACTTATTTTTAAAATTTAAGTATTTGCTGGTGAAGTTACCATGTAAATCTTACATTTTTTCTTACACTTGAAATAATTCCTATAACTTTTATTTTAATACAGTCAGGTAATCATGGTTTATGTCAGATTTTTATGCCTTTTTGTACCTTAAAAATGTTCCTGTATTATATCATCACTTGCATTATTTATTACAATCATTCGGTTTTCTTTGGCTGCATTAAACATTTTCACTGTATCATAGGATTTGAGAAATTTGATTGTGATGGATCTGGATGTAGTCTCTTTCAACTCTCTTGTGCTTGGGTTTCATTGACCTCCTTTATGGATATGTAGACACATCAAACTTGGGGTAAGTTGGCATTTTTCTTGAATACATCCACAATATTCTACTTCAGAAACTATGACTATGTGTATATTAGGCTACTTGATGTTGGTACACAACTCACTGAATATTTTCATTCTTTAATTCTTTTTCACATTTTCTTTTGGATTGGTATATTCTAAATTCACCATTTTTTGTTCCAGTAATGATTATATTTCCATTTATTTTATGTAGCATATATTTCATCTCAAAGATTCATTTTCATATCTTTAACTCTGATATGGGTGTTAAAAAAGTCATATCTTCCATGGCATTTTTATAGTAATAAAATCTGCTTCAGTGCCCTTATGGGTTCATTTTAATATCTGCATCAATTCTGGTTTAGTATTGATTGAGTAATTATTCTACTTACTATGGTTGTGTGTTTCTGCTTATTTGCATGGCTGGTAATTCATTATTGGAGTCTACATATTGTTAATTATGGGTTTGGGATATTTTGGCATTCCTATAAAAATACTAGAGTTTTGTTGTGGGGTGTAGTAACATTCGTTGGAAACAACTAAATCATTTATAATGTTTCAGAGAAGTCTGAAGCAGTGCTAAGTCCAGGTCTAATTATTCTCCATTATAGAGGCAACACCTTCCTATTAGCTCAGTATTTCTTAGTTTAGAGTTATCCCTTTAGGCTCAGTTCATTTTGTCCAATCATGCAGGGATCCAAGCCCACCTTCATTGTTGTTTAGTGCATTGAAAAATATTATTTTCACGTATTTTGTCTGCTTACTTAATTCTTATTGTGATTATAAGCCATAGTAGATTTTGTGAAACATTATCCATATTATGTAGTCCTTAGTATATCCATGCATTAAAGCATTCCCCTGCATTTCTTTCCCAAGTGTCATCATTTTCTTCTTCATTCCAGCAGTTTAGAAGATGCAAGGTATCAAAGATTAATGTCTTCTGTGACCAAAACTCTACCATCAACTGACAGGAATTTGTGTAACCCAACCACTTAATCCATCTGATGGAATAACTCTGAGGTGCATATTTTATCCTAGCTCCCAGAAGTCTTTGGTGCATTCAACTCCTTTTTCTCAAGGTGTTAGTTTGCTTGATACTTCCTAAGTTGTTATTGTCTTTTCCTGCCTCATTTCTGTAATAACCTTAAGAATATGGAGCTTCCCTTAGGTTTGTTAAAAGAATTATCATTAGAAGAGTTCTTGGAGGCACTTCCTCAAGAAGCATTTATCAATTCTGTTGCTCACTAGCCAGGTGACAACTAAGATTTTATTGCTATTTGAAAGTTGGGTGGTGCTGGTAACCTCTCACCTTCTGAGTGAAAAATATTCATAATTTCACTGCAGTGAATTGGTACTGAATGTAGTTTTTTGTGTGTTTTTTTTTTGGGGGGGGGGTGCATGGTCCAGGAATTGAACCTGGGTCACCCACATAGAAGGTGAGCATTCTACCACGGAACCACCTGTGCACCCCAAATATACTTTTATGTATAGTATATGTAATTTTTATATGTGCTGATGTAGCTTACAATATGTTTTTAACATTTGCAGTTATATAAAAATTGTAACTTTAAGAAACATGGATCGGTTGGTTTTGTTGAGTGCACCTGATTTTGTGAGAGCAAAAATAACAAGCTCACTTCAGGTGGTTCTTAACTCTAGGCATAGTTTCAAAGCCATAGGTTCTCTATGTAAGCATTGAAAGACCCTCATTTATTGTACTAGAGGAAAGAATGGGATGGAAAGTAACAAAAATGATCCCCTTTCAATTCTATGGTATCTATGAAACTGCTTTGTGATTATTCCTCTGGTCCCAACAGGATATTGTACAGGCAGTTATATATATGCCATACTAATACATGGCAGGAAATCCGGACATGTATGCCAGAGATTTTGACAAAAGGTTTAGGATCCTGCCAAAGAAATTAAATGTGTAGGAATTCAGGGGCTTGGGTACAGCAGAGATAATTTCAATGTAATTTTCTGATACTTATTCCAGTAGACCAGCAGGTAAATAAAAAAGGTTTGATAAAACAAAAAAAGAAAGCATTTTTTTCAAACCTATTGTTATTCATTATTTACTCAAATCACTCCCCCATATTTTTCTAGGCAGGGGCCTAGATCGTGACCAGAACTGTTGTACATTTAGAATCTACAAATTTACATGCAAACAAGGACTAAAAGTATATTTTAAAATAAGGAAATAATGACTGAAGTCATGAATTCCAATAAAATGGATTTACTTGTTTTATTCTGTATATAACACATAATTTTGTTGCTTCATTTCTCACATATAAGGAGTTTGTATAAAAAATTTCTAATGTTCCTTCCAGCCATAATTTTATATAATATTGCTGGCAAATTGTTAAACTTACCTTAGAACTAGGAGTTGTGTTGATAATTTTACCTTAGTATGATTTCTTTGGGGTATATCAGGGAAATAGAAATAATGTATAAATCAAAATGTGCAAAATTTTTAGAAATTGTTAATTCTGCTCTAAGCTGATAGTTTGGACTGCTGCTGTCTTTATTTTTTTCTATTGTAGACACATTCATAAGTAATTCATGTGAATATAATTTGGGACATTTGGAAAGACACCAAGAGTATCATTCAATCAAGCAAATATTAATCAATATGTGCACACCTACAAACAATATTTTAAAGATTCAAGTAATTAAGAGTAACTGTCAAAATGTGAGAAGTTTCCCTTATATTTACAAAGCAGAAATATTATTTTAAATTTTAATTTTCTTCTCTCTATATAATATATAGTATATATAGTCCATGTGCTAAATAAATACATATTGATCATTAGTATTCATCCATTCATTCATTCAACTGCTATTTTCTAATATCTATTCATTGACAGGTAATTTAATAAACATAAATTTAAAATAAATAATAAAATATTGATTCATCACAGTGTTATACTTTGGCATTCAGTTAAGTGAGACATACTTATCCAGCACTAGAGGTTAAAATTTGAATTAAGCAGCCATCATCATTAATGATGTCATGGGATTTTCTGTCTTTGGGGACATCAAATTGGCCAGTTAATTGCAATAGGGTGACACATGTTCAAGAAAACAGGATATACCATGAATTAGTATCCAGGTACGGGAAAAGATAGTTCAGAAAGAGTCTGGGAACAATTGGCAAAACAAATACAGGCCATTATAGTATTGTAGTATATATTGCTTTCTGTAAGCAGATATCAGTACATTTTTTTGAAAATTTACAGTTCTCAAATGTCACACAGAGATGTAGTAGATAATGAGAACATCTTTAAGGTTTGTGTATTTTAATAATCTTCTGCACAACATTATTCCTTTTCAAATTATTTATTCCTTACAAGAGATATTTGAGTAATTTGAGTAATTCATAGTAACAAATGTGCATTCTCCTTCATGTTCAAATTAGTAATTTCCTTGTACCAATTTTACCACACATCTAATTAAAATAATTATGATAATTACAATCTAATTAAGAAATGTTAGTTCAAATGCTAACAAGGTCATATACTCTAAATCATAATGAAATTCCCAATTTATTGTTATTTGGCTTTGATAAAATCTATCTGTATAAAAATTATACCAAAATTTCAATACTTAATATTATCTTCAGCAGTACTTTGAAGATAATATACATATACCTGTCAGAATATTCCATCTACTTATTCTTTTTTGCCTGATTAGCTGAGAGTTATAAGTTAAGATGAATTCTATCGTGAAAGACAGATAATGCCCATAGCTTTAGTTGTATGATGTAGGATCATAAAAGCTGAAGATTGCAAATGACATGAAGGCTTATGAGATTAGTCTACAAATTGAATTTATAAATATTTTAGTATAAATATTTTCAGATATAATATTTTAAATATGAATTCAAATGTGTTTAATAATTCATTCTGAAGATAATTTATATGCATCCAAAAGAAAAATTACTTAATATTTAAAAAGGAAAAAATTGAGAAAAATTTAAATAAAGATGAGAATATACCTAAGCAGAGTCACACAATGGTGGCTTTGTTTTAGTCCAAATCACCAGATTGTCCAAGGATTTGGTCTTAAAAAAATTGTAGGGGAAGGAAAATATAAAACTGAGAATCATGCCTGTATTTGTACACGTACATGTTTGAAGGTATGTATGTATTTTGAGATCTATGTGAATTGCTACAAATATTTCAAGTTTCTGTTAAGTGAACATTAGACACAGATTGGGAAGTACTGATTTAGAATACATTTTCTCCTAAATTTCATTCTTGTTGAATAGTAAACTTTAAGTAGTTACATAGTAAAAGTAATTTTGTTGCTAGAGAAGAAGAGTAATTGATATATATATATTTCAATAAACATACAATATACATATATAAATATATATACACATATATTTCATTTATAAGAAGTTGAATTTCCTAGCATAGTTAGATACTTACTCATGGCAACTCTCAGGGTTTCTGTGACTTTGTCATTACGAAGGCTGTAAATAAGAGGGTTCAGTATTGGTGTTACAACCGCATTCCGTACTGTCATTCATGAACTTGCCTTTTTTGGGCAAATATAGATGAAAATGTGGTACCTGTAATAAAGAGTGAGGTGAGAAACACAAGCGGAGAAGGACTTCTGCCATCCCTGAACAGAGGGAATCCTAAAGACAATAATGACAGTCTAGGTGTCAGAAAGTGCTATCCGTAGAAAGGAACCCAAGAGCAACACAGCAGAAGAGATGCCGTCTTCCAGTTCTGCCAGTGAGATATCTGCACAGACCAGCTTTAGCATTGAAATAAATAGTGTCATAGAAGCGGTTGATTATATTTGGCCTACAAAAGGGTAGAGTAGCATTTAAGATGGATGATGACAAAATTGACACAAATGCACCCACAAGATCCTGGCAGCAACATTACACGTATCTGTTAATGATGATGGCATACTTCAGTGGGTTGCAAATGGCAATATCAGCCAAAAGGCCATAACAGTAAGAATGAAGAATTCTGTCAACTCCAAGAGGAAGTAGGAGGAAGACTGTGTGAGGCAACTCTCAAAGGATATTGCTTTGGTGAGTGAAAAAATGTTGGCTAGCATCTTAATCACCACTGTGAATGTGACAGTGACCACAAGGAAGGAAAGTTGGCTGCAAAAATACATGGGTGAGTACAGATGTTAATCATAACACATGAGTAGGATAATCATGTTGTTGGTCAGAGGCATCAGGTACAAGAGGAGAAAGTCAACCAGTAACTCTAGTCTTGTTTCTCTGATCCAACTGTTCCCAGTCAGCCTGGCAAAATGGAGAGTAGTTTATGGTGGCTTTTCCAAATTAACCCAGGAAATACCCTACCAATGTCTATTGAATAACATTTGTTTTCATGGAGAAATTATTTCTCCAGTGTATAAGCAGCTCCTGTAAAAAATGTACAAGCTCAAGTGTGAGATTAAATCATAATAGCAAAATAACTGCTATGTTAAGTTGTGACAACTAAATTTGGATAAACTGTGAGTTCCTCCTAAGTTTACAGAATCTAACATTCTACTCAGTCATTCCCAGGTAATGTGAAACACATTCATATCAACTTTTGTATAGACAGTTACAATAGTGCTAATCTGTGGGTGACACCACCTATGTTGTTCTTTGTCCCGCAAAGTATTGGGATGAGAGGAAAAAACCTCTGACGCAAAGTCAGAAAGCAAGGAAGTCTCTGTCCCAAGAGAGAGCCAGAGCCTTGATTTGATCATAAAAAAAGCAAGCAAGTCATCTTCAGTTTGTGATGCTAACAAGATATCATCCATATAATGATAAAGGTAACAATTTGGAAACTTATTTTGGCTAGGCTGTAAAGCCCAGTGTACAAAATGTTGCCATATTATGGGATATTTAACATTTCCCATGGCAACACTTTCCGCTGATATTTTTCTACAGGCTTATGGTTATTTAGTACTGGAATAGAGAAAGCAAATTGCTCTTTTTAAGAGGGATGCAAGGGAATTGTAGAAAAGCAATCTTTTAAATCTATGGCCAATCCTTTGCTATCATAGTCAGATTAGGGAGTCCCCCTTGAAGGGAACCCATAGGTTGTAAAACAGCATTGATTTGCCATGTGATAATCTCTATTTTCCAGGTTTCTTTGGAATTACAGAAACAGGAGTATTCCAGGGGCTTGTAGGTGGTTCTATATGCCCCACTTGTGTTGCTCTTTAACAAGTTTTTGGGTTGAATTAACTTTTCCTCTTTTAACAGCAACTGTTCCACTGAAACAGCCTTTATTAGTTACTACTTTAAGGGTATAGAAGGAATATGAGCAGTGACCACTAGACAAAAGGTGTCATCTGAGTGGGTAAATTCTATTGAGTTAATAAATCTCTTCCCCATAGGTTTAGGGGTACTGGCAAAAATATAGGATTGAATATGTCCAACCCTATATTAGGTCATTGGCACTAATATTTCTCAGCTTTGCACCTTTGGTGAAAAGATTTATTTTAAATAACCCAAATGAGGGGAAAATTGGCCTAATAATCCTATAGGGGTTGAAGTAGTGGGAGATAAAAATGATTGAATGGGAAGATGGTGATACCTATGACTTAGCTTTTTTAAATAGCAAGATGATTTATTTATTTATATATTACATAGCTAAGGACATGATAAAGTCAGCATAAAGTACAAGTTATTTTGATAAAATACAGCTTTTCTGTTTTCTATGCTAATTATTTAGAAAGTGCTTTTATAACCTTTTATTAAAATAGACTAAAGAAAATTTTGTCATTTTAACAGAGAGAAAACCAAATTTTAGTCTTGGATCAATATATTATTTGATACTAAAACCTTTGAAATTTTTATAAATAGACTCATTAAATCTTTTTTAAATTTGACCATAATTCCCTTTTCCACAAACCTTCAGCAACTTATTATATTCATGCTTTGTCTTATACTTTTCTCATTCTGCAACAGCCATTCATTTTATTTGAGGACAAAACTACTCTCTTTTTCCTTTTAATAAAAAGACATCCTTTATAGCCTTCATACTAAGATGATTTTGGAAACTGTTTTTAAGCAAACATTTTGCCACATACAATTACCTTCAAATTTAAACTTGTCAGAATAATTTTAAATACCTAAAATGATTTATTCAATGCATATTTGAAACATTAATATACAATTTTTAACAAGAATTGATGGTACATATAGATATTTTATTTGTTTTCTAAAAAATTGTATTTCTTTAAAGCCTTATGGTAAGCACATAATTTTTTAAAAGAGTTTAAATATAAGGCACCTCATTTCATTTGTGAATTTTTACAAAATGAATTTAATTATAAAATGCTATTGAAATGTAAAGTTTCATTTTTGGGCTATTTTTCATGATGTCCAATTTATACAGCGGCCAGATTCCAAGTAGCTTACACGACTGGGTCCGAGGTGGTCCTCTTGGACCTGGCTAGGAGCTTCCTAGAGCCTTGATAACTTTATTAAAGTACATGTCCTTCTTGGAGGACAGCCACCCTCCCATTGGAGTACACAGTTCAATAATTTTTCACCAAGGCCATTCAATGGAGCACTCAGGAGCACATCTGCGCCAATGGGAATTTGCCTGTCAAGATTTTAAGTGGCTTGTTGTATACAGATTTTTTTGCAATTCTAATTGCTAAATGCTTTATTAAGCAGAGTTACAATTGTTTTAACAAGAGTTTTCCAATTCTACAGGCACATCTTATAATTGTGAACAATAGATTCTACAATTCCTCCTATAATGGAACTTTGGAGTCCATTGTTAGTGACACTCTTTTCTAGTTTTTTTAAATATCATATAAAAAAGGGATGCATGCTAAGGTTGCCCATGTTGAACAATTATAGGGAAAGCTTGATTATCCCCTGAAGCAATGGTTTCCTTTATATATTTTTCCATGACTGATCATGGCTTCTCTAGATTTTCTAGAAAAGCTGGGAGATATGGGTCGGGGTGTTGAATTTTCCTCAATAGGATGTGGAGCAGGGGGTAGCTTTGACTCTGGCTCCTTGGAGGGAGACTTGGGACAGCATGGAGTGTGTAGAGGACATAAAGCAGTTTTTTCAAGTCCCTGTCTCACATGAACTGATGTTATGATTTTTCTCACCCTGCTTATACTTTTATTTTAAAACTCTGCTTACTTCTTCCAGAGCTCCAAATCTAAGGCTCCCCTACAGAGAACCAGGGGCCATGAATTGAACTATTAGTAACAATGATAAAACTGATCCTTCTTTACTGAGCATTCTACTGCTTTTAACCACTTTTGAAGTATTTTAATATATATAATTTGTTCCTTGGACAGTCCCATCCCTATCTTATTAAGAAGGGGATGTGGGGTGTGGCCAAGATGGCAGGTTAGAAATGTGCGTGTTTTAGTTCATCCTCCAGAACAACTACTAAATAACCAGAAAGAGTACAGAACAGCCCCCGGAGCCACGTCAGTGACCAGTCATGGCATACCCCAGTCTGGACCAGCTGGACCAACTGCGAGCCTCCCCAGAACTGTGAGTTCCCCAAGCCACAGCAGCCGGCGTCCCTCCCCCACAGGCTGCTTCCCAGCAGGGAAAGGAAAGGAAACTTACCAGCAGCAGAGACTGAGCACAATTAAACACGTATTGTGGAATTAATTAACAAATTCTACTACTAAAAATAGGCCCCCAGCTCAGGTGAACCTGGTCAAGGTGGAGGTCGCTCATTGGGCTAATGGAAAAAGAGGAAAGGGGAGGAAACAGAGGTTTTTGTGGCTGTTTCTATGGAGGCTTGGCTGCCTCTGGATTCAGTGGTGGGAATTCTTGGGCTGCAACTGCCCCAGGCATAGACAGAAATGGACTGCTTTCAGGGATGTCTCCCACCTGTGCCTTTCCCAGGGGAGGGGTGAAGCCCAACTCAGGTGGAATCCCTCCCTCAAGGAATTCAGACCCCTGGGCTTGGCAATTTGAAGCCATTAAAACCTGCCTACAACCTCTCCTCTGTCTCCACCACACCCCCAGCAGGGAGAGTCTGCCAAAGTTAAAGCTGCCACAACATCTTTTGCTTGTGGGACCCACAGGCAGACAAGTGCCACATACTGGGCAGGATAAGAAAAACAGAGCCCAGAGACTTCACAGGAAGGTCTTTTAACCTGCTGGGTCTTACCCTCAGGGAAAACTGACACAGGTGACTTCTTCCCCCTGATAAGAGGCCAGTTTAGTCCGAGAAACCTCCTAAGTGTGGGGGAGGAAAAAGGTACCATACAAGCAGGGCAAGAAACAAGAAAACAAGAACTGAAAAATTATCCTCTGTTAAACAAAACCTAAGCTAGAGGTCCAGAAAAAGCTGAACTGAAGGTCAAAGAACAGATAGACAACAAATTCATCTAGTAAGAAAACCCTAGGTAAGAGAAGTGAAAGCAACCTCCAGAATAAACTAATTAAGGTAATTAAATGTCTAGATGCCAGCAAAAAATAACAAATCACACCAGGAAAATTGAAGATATGGCTCAGTCAAAGGAAAAAACCAGTAGTTCAAATGAGATACAGGAGCTGAAACAATTAATTCAGAATATATGAACAGAAATGGAAAACCTCATCAAAAACCAAATCAATGAATTGAGGGAGGATATAAAGAAGGCAAGGAATGAACAAAGAGAAGAAATGGAAAGTCTGAAAAAACAAATCACAGAATTTATGGGAATGAAAGTTACAGTAGAAGAGATGAAAAAAATGGAAACCTACAATGATAGATTTTAGGAGACAGAGGTTAGGATTAGTGAACTGGAGGATGGAACATATAAAATCCGACAAGAAACAGAAACTATAGGGAAAAAAGTGGAAAAATATGAGCAGGGACTCAGGGAATTGAATGATAATATGAAGTGCACAAATATACGTGTTGTGGGTGTCCCAGAAGGACAAGAGAAGGGAAAAGGAGGAGAAAAACTAATGGAAGAAATTATCACTGAGAATTTCCCAACTCTTATGAAAGATTTAAAATTACAGATCCAAGAAGTACAGCGTACCCCAAAGAGAATAGATCCAAATAGACGTTCTCCAAGACACTTACTAATCAGAATGTCAGAGGTCAAAGAGAAAGAGAAGATCTTGAAAGCAGTAAGAGAAAACCAAACCATCACATACAAGGGAAACCCAGTGAGACTATGTGTAGATTTCTCAGCAGAAAACATGGAGGCGAGAAGACAGTGGGATGATATATTTAAATTACTAAAAGAGAAAAACTGCCAACCAAGAATTCTATACCCAGCAAAATTGTCCTCCAAAAATGAGGGAGAAATTAAAACATTTTCAGACAAAAAATCACTGAAACAATTTGTGACGAGGAGACCAGCTCTGCAAGAAATACTAAAGGGAGCACTAGAGACAGGTATGAAAACACAAAAGAAAGAGGTGTGGAGAAGAGTGTAGAAAGAAGGAAAATTAGATATGGCATATAAAATCCAAAAGACAAAATGGTAGAAGAAAGTACTACCCATACAGTAATAATACTAAATGTTAATGGATTGAACTCCCCAATCAAAAGACATAGACTGGCAGAATGGATTATAAAACAGGATCCTTCTATGCTGTCTACAGGAAACACATCTTAGACCCAAAGATAAACATAGGTTGAAAGTGAAAGGTTGGGAAAAGATATTTCATGCAAATAACAACCAGAAAAGAGCAGGAGTAGCTAGGCTAATATCCAACAAATTAGACATCACATGTAAAACAGTTAAAAGAGACAAAGAAGGAGACTATCTACTAATAAAAGGAACAATTAAGCAAGAAGACATAACAATCATAAATATTTATGCACCGAACCAGAATGCCCCAAAATACATGAGGCAAACATTGCAAATATTGAAAAAGGAAATAGACACATCTACCATAATAGTTGGAGACTTCAATTCCCCACTCTCATCAATGGACAGAACATCTAGACAGGGGATCAATAAAGAAACAGAGAATTTGAATATTACAATAAATGAGCTAGACTTAACAGACATTTATAGGACATTACACCCCACAACAGCAGGATACACCTTTTTCTCAAGTGCTCATGGATCATTCTCAAAGATAGACCATATGCTGGGTCGCAAAGCAAGTTTCAACAAATTTAAAAAGATTGAAATCATACAAAACACTTTCTCAGATCATAAAGGAATGAAATTGGAAATCAATAATAGGCAGAGTGCCAGAAAATTCACAAATACGTGGAGGCTCAACAACACACTCTTAAACAACCAGTGGGTCAAGGAAGAAATTACAAGAGAAATCAGTAAATATCTTGAGGCAAATGAAAATGAAAACACAACATATCAAAACTTATGGGATACAGGAGAGGCAGTGCTAAGAGGGAAATTTATTGCCCTAAATGCCTATATCAAAAAAGAAGAAAGGGCAAAAATTTGGGAATTAACTGTCCACTTGGAAGAACTGGAGAAAGAAACTAACCCCAAAGCAAGCAAAAGGAAAGAAATAACAAAGATTAGAGCAGAAATAAATGAAATTGAGAACATGAAAACAATTGAGAAAATCAATAAAACCAGAAGCTGGTTCTATGAGAAAATCAATAAGATTGATGGGCCCATAACAAGATTGATGAAAAGAAGAAGAGAGAGGATGCAAATAAATAACATCAGAAATGGAAGATGAGACATAACCACTGACCCCACAGAAATAAAGGAGGTAATAACAGGATACTATGAACAACTTTATGCTAATAAATACAACAATGTAGATGAAATGGACGGGTTCCTAGAAAGGCATGAATAACCAACTTCGACTCGAGCAGAAATAGATGACCTCAACAAACCAATCACAAGTAAAGAAATTGAATCAGTCATTAAGAAGCTCCCCAAAAAGAAAAGTCCGGGACCAGATGGCTTCTCATGTGAATTCTACCAAACATTCCAGAAAGAATTAGTACCAATCCTGCTCAAACTCTTCAAAAAAATTGAAGTGGAGGGAAAGCTACTTAATTCATTCTATGATGCCAACATCACCCTCATACCAAAACCAGAGAAAGATGTTACAAAAAAAGAAAACTACAGACCAATCTCTCTAATGAATATAGATGCAAAAATCCTCAACAAAATTCTAGCAAATCGAATCCAGCAACACATTAAAGAATCATGCATCATGACCAAGTAGGATTCATTCCAGGTATGCAAAGATGGTTCAACATAAGAAAATCAATTAATGTAATACACCATATCAACAAATCAAAGCAGAAAATCACATGATCATCTCAATTGATGCAGAGAAGGCATTTGACAAGATTCAATATCCTTTCCTGTTGAAAACCCTTCAAAGGATAGGAATACAAGGGAACTTCCTTAAAATGATAAAGGGAATATATGAAAAACCCACAGCTAATATCATCCTCAATGGGGAAAAAACTGAAAACTTTCCCCCTAAGATCAGGAACAAGACAAGGATGTTCACTATCACCACTGTTATTCAACATTGTGTTGGAAGTTCTAGCCAGAGCAATTAGACAAGAAAAAGAAATACAAGGCATCAAAATCGGAAAGGAAGAAGTAAAACTCTCACTGTTTGCAAATGATATGATACTATATGTCGAAAACCCCAAAAAATCCATAGCAAAACTACTAGAGCTAATAAATGAGTACAGCAAAGTGGCAGGATACAAAATCAACACTCAAAAATCTGTAGTGTTTCTATACACTAGTAAGAAACAATCTGAGGGGGAAATCAAGAAATGACTTCCATTTACAATTGCAACTAAAATAATAAAATACTTAGGAATAAATTTAACTAAAGAGACAAAAGACCTATACAAAGAAAACTATTAGAAACTGTTAAAAGAAATCACAGAAGACCTAAATAGATGGAAGGGCATAACGTGTTCATGGATTGGAAGACTAAATATAGTTAAGATGTCAATCCTACCTAAATTGATTTACAGATTCAATGCAATACTAATCAAAATCCCAACAACTTACCTTTCAGAATTAGAAAAACCAATAAGCAAATTTATCTGGAAGGGCAGGGTGCCCCGAATTGCTAAAAGTATCTTGAGGGAAAATAAATGAAGCTGGAGGTCTCACGGTGCCTGACTTTAATAATACACTCTTAAAAAAACAGTGGGCCAAAGAAGAAATTGCTGGAGAAATAGGTAGATATTTGGAGATAAATGAAAGTGGGAATAAAATAAATCAGAATTTATGGAATGAGGCAAAGGCTGTGCTGAGATGGAAATTTATTGCCCTAAATACCTATATTAAAAAGAAAAAAAGAGCAAAAAATGAGGACTTAAGTGCTAACTTGGAGGAACTTGAGAAATATCAGAAAACTAACCCCAAAGCAAATAGAATAAGAGAAATAACAAGGATAAAAGCAGAGTTGAGTGAATGGTAGAACAAAAGAACAATAATAAGAATCAGTGAAACTAAAATTCGGTTCTTTGAGAAAAATCAATAAAATTAATGTGCATTAGCAAGGTTCACAATAAAAAAAGAGAGAAGATGCAGATTTAAAAAGTCAGAAATGAAAAGAGTTTCATCATCACAGACAATGAGGAGATTTTAAAAAATCATAAGAGCATTTATACACCGACAAGCTAGACAACTTATATGAAATGAACATATTCCTGGAAGCAGAGGAACAAGCTACACAGACTCAAGAAGAAATAGAAGATCTCAACAAAGCAGTCACAAGTAAAGAGATTTAATCAGTCATCAAAAATCTTCCTGAAAGAAAATCCCAGAGCCAAATGTATTCACAGGGGAATTTTAACAAACATTCTGGAAGAGCTAACAACATTGCTCCTAAAACTCTTCCACTAAATTGAGGAAGAAAGAACAGCGATGTAACATCACTTTAATACCAAAACTGGGTAAAGATGCTGTAAGAAAGGAAAGTTACAGACCAATCTCCCTAATGAACATAGATGCAAAAATTCTCAACACAATACTAGTAAATTAAATACATCAAAACATTATAGGGTGGGCCACGGTGGCTCAGCAGGCAAGAATGCTCACCTGCCATGCCAGAGGACCTGGGTTCGATTCCCAGTGCCTGCCCATGTGAAAAAACAAACAAACAACAACAAAAAAAATTGTAGGAATTATGCACCACAAATATGTGATGTCTATATCAGGAATACAAGGACAGTTCAATGCAAGAAAATCAATGTAATATAGCACATCAACAAATCAAAAGGAAAAACATTACATGATTATCTTGATTACTGATGAAAAAGCACAGAAAATAATTCAACATCATTTTATGATAAAACACTTCAAAAACTAGGAATTAAAGGCAAGTTCCTCAATATGATAAAGAGCACATATAAAAACCCATAGCTAGCTTTGTACTCAATGGTGAGAGACAGAAAGCTTTCCCCTTAAGATCAGAATTGACACAAAGATGCCCTCTGTCTCTGCTATTGCAATCAAGCAGGACAAAGAAATAAAATGTATCCAAAATGAAAAGGGAGAAGTAAAATTTTCATTATTTGCAAATGAAATGATACTAATCTTGGAAAATCCTCAGAATTCTACAACAAAGTTACTTGAGCTAATAAACAAATTCAGCAACATGGCAGGATATAAAATTAAGGTGCAAAAGTCAGTAATGTTTCTATACACAAGTGATGACCTAAGGAGTCAATTAAGGAAAAAATTCCATTCAAAACAGCAATCGAAAGAATCATGTATTTAGGAATGTACTCAACTAAGGATATAAAGGACTTCTATGCAGAAAACTGCATTACTTTACTAAAGGAAATCAAAGAAGATCTAAGTAGGTGGAAAGACATTCCCTGCTCATGGGTGGGAAGGTTAAATGTAGATAAGATGTCAATTCTAACCAAGTTGATCTACAAATTCGATATAGTACCAATCAAAATTCCAACAACCTCCTTTGAAGACTTGGAAAAGCTAGTTGTCAAATTCATCTAGAAGGGAAACAGGCCCCAAAAAGCTGAAGGCAGCCTTAAAAAAAGAAATAAGTGAAAGGATTAGGACTTCCTAATTTTAAAACTTATTATAAAGTCACACTGGTCAAAAGAGCATAGAACTGACACAATCATAGTAATATTTACCAACAGAATTGGATTGAGTGCAGAAATAGACCACCAAATCTATAGTCAACTGATCATCAACAAGGCCCCCAAATCCATTGAACTAGTTTAAAATAATGCTTTCAATAAGTGGGCATGGGATAATTGGATATCAAGAGCCAAAACAATGAGAGAGGACCATTACCTTACACTCTATACAAAAATTAACTCAAAGTGTATCAAACACCTATACATAAGAAACAGTACTATAAAGTTCCTAAGGGAAACCTCTTTAAAATGTAGGAATAATAGTTAACTTCCTATATTTTACACCCAAAGCAGGAGCTACAGGAGGAAAAATAGATAAATGGGAGCTCCTCAAAAGTAAAGTATTTTGCAATTCAAAAGGCTTTGTCAAAAAGACTTAGAGGTAGCCAACACAATGGAGGAAATATTTGGAAATCACACACTTGATCAAAGTTTGAGTACCTCTTGGCGGTCGCTGTGGCCGCAGCCGCCGGACCTGGGGACGCGGGCAGCTGGGGCGGCAGGAGCAGCCTCCTTGTCTCGCCGGCTATGGCCGCTCTCGGCCGGCCCTTCAGCGGGTTGCCCCTGAGCGGTAGCTCGGACTTCTTACAGCCGCCGCCGGCCTTCCCCGGCCGGGCCTTCCCGCCGGAGGCGGACGGCGCCGAGCTGGCCCCGCGGCCGGGGCCCCGCGCCGCTCCGAGCAGCCCCGGCGGGAGCGCGGCGCTCGGACGTATTTCAGTTCACTGTAAAAAGAAACACAAGCGAGAGGATGATGATGATGATTGTCCAGTAAGAAAGAAAAGGCTGACTGAAGCAGGGCTTTGTTCTGGTCCTAATGACTGGATTCTTTGTGCACATCAAGATGTAGAGGGTCATGGAGTAAATCCATGCACCAGTGGACTTTCTGCATCTGGCATGTTGGATGCCATTTGTGAAGAAATGGATCAGACAACTGGAGAACCGCAGTGCGAGGTTGCCCGGAGGAGGCTTCAGGAGATTGAGGACAGGATAATTGATGAAGATGAAGAAGTTGAATCTGTCAGAAATATTGATCACCTTCCCAGTCTTGTCCTTTCTGATACCATGAAAACAGGCTTGAAGAGGGAGTTTGATGAAGTTTTTACAAAGAAAATGATTGAGTCCATGACCCGTCCTTCCATGGAGCTTGTGCTCTGGAAACCTCTCCCTGAACTTTCTGATAAGTCAAAGCTGTCATCTAATGCTAAAGACTATATAGGAGAGAGTCAAACTAAGCATGCAGCTGCTGGCACTGCCTTCCCTCAGAGAACTGAACTGTTCTTGGAACCTCAGCAAACAGGGATGCCACTTTACAATAGTTTGGAGACAGCTGCTTGCACAGAAGAAGAGATGGAACTCTAGAGACCAGTTTCTACACTTAAAATTGTCAAATTTTGGAAGGCTCCTGTGCTCAGCCATTAGCCTACCTGCATAGTATAGGGACTTGAAAGTTTTATGAAACGGGTGTTATATCTCCACCTGTGATTTGGGGTGGGACTCTTCATTTTGGGTAGCCATTTATTGTATTCAGTTTTTTGCCAAGGAAGCTTGTCTTAAGGGAAAAGCCATGTTCTAAGGGCTTATTAAAATAAAAGGCAAGTGTAGCTGTATAAGTAGCTGTATAAGTAAGGGTGTCTTAAATCATCTGTCATATTGTTTTAACCATTCAGTCACTTGGAGAATATTCTCCTTGAGATGAAAAAGATACATTAAGAAAGAAGGAAACTGTACCCTGGAAGTTCACTCAGTCTGTAGATGGCTTGAAGCTCTGTTTACAGTGGTGAATATATATAGTTGGTGAGAAGGCAGAAAGAAAGCTGTAGTGTAAGCCTATTGTTAAGAAATTAGCAGAGGCCCCAAAACTTGTAAATCAATTATCAATTCAATATTGTTATATTGATTAAATAGCAAGTAGTATTTTGGCTCACCTTTTCACCTCTGAAAATGTAATGAAAATACAAAGAAAAGGTTTTCCCTTCAAGGCTTATTTGCCTTGTGCTACTGTTACTCCTTGGTTTCCCTTGCATAGTTGATAATCCCGGTTATTCAGTAATGTTTACACTTAATTAACTCTGTGTGATAGTTTAAAAGATTGTGAGGGAACCCGTGTGCAAATTGGCTATGGAAGAAGCATCCCTTAATTAAATGTTAAATCTTGAGGAAGTGCTGTGTCAGCGAAACCCAACATCACTGACTTCTGAAATTAAAAAAAAAAAAAGTACCTGTATTATCTAGTTGAGTTTTTAAAATGTTAATTTAGAAAACAATGAATAATTAACCTGAGAACATGTAGGCAGGTGACATTGAGATGCTCTGAAATAGCCAGTTTGCCTGGTGCTTTATCTATTGTGCAGTAAGCCTAAAAGTACAGAGAAAATAGCTTCCTGCTAGTAGGGAATCTTCATCATCTATAGAGTATCTAAATCAGGCTCAAGGTGTCCTCTGGAGATAACCGGGATTCAAGTTTATTATTTCTCAGGAAGAGCTCTTTTGTGTGGCAAGGACTTGTAGTGCACCATAAAAATGACAATTCCTTTATTGCTACTGTCCACTCTGACTTTTAAATGAGTGTAATACTGGCCCTTTCATCACACAACAGGAGACAACTGCAGTTTTTGTTGTTGTTCCGTTTTATTTTCTGGGTTCCTTCCCCACCCCACCCCACCCTTAAAGGAATCAGATACCTTGTGTAGAAAAAAAATGGTTTATGTCAAGTAGAGATGAACTTTTAGAAACCAGCTCCTAGGCATTTTTGAAACCCATGCTGAAATCCCTTCCCTTGTTACAGATGGCATGGATATCACAAGTCTATTAATTGGACTTTCTTCTCTTGCCAGTTCTTCCTGCTTTCCCTATTTCTGTCTGGATAGTCAGGAAAAAATTAATGTTTAATATTTAAACAGAGTATTTAATGTCTACACAGTAAAATTATTCGAACTTCAAACCAGTATTGAAACCAATTGGAAACCAGCTAATAGTTTCTTAATCTCAGACTTAGAGATGAATGTAAACTATATTCTGTTGAAATGTGCACGTGTTTGATTCATGCCATTAGAGAAACTCCTGCCTTGAGGTCATTGTTTAATGGGACCAGCTTGAAAAGTCTGTAGCCTTAAAGACGCCTCCATGCTAAAAGTTGATTTTAGTACAGCTCGCAAAATGGAGTGCCGGGAGTTAAGAGTTAGTCCCAGTGTTAGAAAGGTGAGATGACTGCTTTCCAAAGAAAAGCCCAAAACATGATTAAAATTATCCTCTGTTGTTGGACAGGCCTTCGATCAAAGGTCTGAATGATGAAGAGGAGGAAAGAAGGACCCCCAAACAAGGCTCTAATACTATTGGTAGATATAGGAAAGAGTTAAGATTCTGTTAATTAAAATCCAAACAGAACTTGTTTCAAGAGTCAAATTATTTGACGTATTTATTTCTGCAGGAAAATGGATGTTTAATGTTCCGTTTTGAACTTTATTGTCTTGCATATGTTTATACAAAGACTGTTTTCTTCATTCTTTTGGTGCTTACTCATCTGAGCCGTCTCCACAGTCCCAATGCCTCTGCTTTGTTTTTCTTTTCACGTGTAAGTCTTTTGCTTTGCCTTAATGATTTCCTAGGGAATTAAAGGTCTGTTTCATTTTGTACAGCTTTTGCAGCATGGATCAAACATTGGCTTACTGTGCTAATGTGTGAAAAGAAGAAGTTATCTAAAGCAATTGAGCTTTAATGAACAAATGTATATTTTCTCTAAGTTTGAGTAGAGTGTGTGTGTGTGTGTTTTTTTCAGTTAATATGAAGAAAGCCCAGTTCTCACAAATATTAAATTAAAAACTGCTACTTGTTCTTAAAAAGATACAAATGTAAAATTTAGAAAAATAATTTGAATGGAGGCCAGAACTAAGAGAGGAATGTTTATCTGCAGGTTCATTCATTATTTTGGGTCTGAAACTTGTTTTGTTTTGTTTTTTAATGGTAACAAGAATGGTATAGTGCTAGGGATGTTCCAGAAGATGCGGTCAATTTTTCTTTAAAATGAGAATCTGGTGTTTCTGTATTCTATCATTTTCAATAAAACTTTAAGTGTTTTGGAAAAAAAAAAAGCTTGATACGCTGTATATATAAAGAAATCATACAACTGAATAAAAAAGAATAGCCCAGTTATAAAAGGAGCTAAAAATATGAATAGACATTTTTCTGAAGATCTAATACAGATGGGTACAAAAAAAACACGTGCTGAGATGCATATTTTCATTAGCTATAGGAGAAATGAAGATCAAGAGTACAATGATATACCACTGCACACCTATAAGAATGGCTGTTATAAAACAAACAAGAATCTAAAAATGTTGGAGAGGATATGGAGAAATTGTGACATTTATGCACTACTGGTGGTAATGTATAATAGCCACTATGACAGGCTGTCTGGCAGTTCTTAGGAAAACTAAATATCGAGTTGCCATATGATAGGGCAATTAAACTACTCAGTATATACGCAGAAGAGATGAACCATTGACACAGACATTTACACACTGATGTTCAAAGCAGCATTATTCAGAATCACCAAAAGATGAAAACAATCTAAGTGTCTATCAATATATGAGTTGATTTTTAAAATGTGATGTATACATAAGATGCAATATTATGCAATGTGCTGGTTTGAAAGGATTATGTACCCAAGTAAAGCCATGTTTTAATCCCGATACACCTTGTGAAGGCAAGCGTTTCTTATAATCCCTATTTAACACTGTAGGTTGGGAACTTGATTAGATTATCTCCATGGAGAAGTAAAAAACCCAATTGTGGGTATTAACTTTTAATTAAAGGGAGATATTATTCCACCCATTCCAGGGAGGGCTTAATTAGATTACTGGAATCCTTTAAAAGAGGAAGCAATTTGGAGAAAGGTTCAGAGCCATGAGAACCATGACAGCTCATGTGGCTGGAGACCTTTGGGAGATGAAGAAGGAAAACACCCTATGGGGAGCTTCATGAACAAGAAACCTGTAATGAAAGCTAACAGACATCATCATGTTCATCATGTGCCTTTCCAGTTGAGGGAGGAACCCTAAACATCATCAGCTTTTCTTGAGTGAAGGTAAACTCTTGTTACTGCCTGAATTGGGGCATTTTTATGGACTTGCTTTAATTGGGAGACTTCCATGGCCTTAGAACTTTAAACTTTCAACTTAATAAATTCCTCCTTTTAAGAGCTGTTCCATTTATGATTTATCACATTCCAGCAGCTAGCAAACTAGAATATGTAGCAATAAGATGAAATGACATCCTGAGGCACATAAGATGGATGAGCCTTGAAGACATAAGGCTGAGTGAAATAAGTTGGACACAAAAGGATAGACAGTGATTGATTCCACCTTTATGATGATGGTAAAAGTAAAATCATAAGCTTATTAAACAGTATATAGGGGACTGTGAGATATGTGGAATTTGGAGATGGGTGAACAGTTAGTCAGTAAGGTTGAACTCAAAGGTAAGTTAATAGCAGTGAAGGCAGTTCACTAGTGGGTCTACAAGTAATTTTACCATATTGAAGGTGAACATGATTGTAAGTGGTTGTATAGACCCGTGCAACCCATCAATTAATGCAACAATTTAAATAAACTCTTGCATGAACTATTTCAAAGGTATGAACCATGTACAAAGAATGTATAAGTTCAGTATATAGAGGGAAATTTGCTACTGCATCTTATGGGCTATGTTTAACAGGAAAACATCAACAGTACCACAGCAATACCAGGGATAAATAATGGGAGAGGAACAAGAGTTAAAGGGAAGGTTTAGATTTCCTATTTGCTGAGGGTGTGTTTATTGGTTATCTTTCTCTTGGGAACAATGAAATTATCTAAAATTGAGCATGTTGATGAACTATGGACATTATACATAATGCCTAATGAGTGGAGGTGACTGAAGGATGAACTGACTTAGAAATAGATTGGCAAATGATGTTGTATACATATGATTGAATATTGTCCTGATACAGCAAGAAACCAAGTTGTGATGCATGCATATTGTGAATGAAACTTTGGGACATTTGGGGAGAAAAAATAAGCAAGAAACAAAAGAGCAATTATCAGATGGTCTAATTTAGAAAATTCTTATAAGAAAACAGGGGCCTAGATTGTAAACTATAGCAGTTACATTTAGTCTATAGTGGTAATTATTATATCTGGATTTGAGAGGCTGTTTCATATATATATAACCTGGTATTCAGAGATAAGAACAAAGATGATTATGTTGGGATTAAGGTAATTCAGGATACGGGAAGGAAGACATTGTTTATACTTTAGAAGATCATGTACTCTTTGAGATCAAAGGAAGAATGGCTTATTTTGTCCAGAACCTAAAGTTTCTGTAGTGCAAAATCTAACTCAACCTGTCTGGATAGATCATTTAAACAATCCAAACACAGGGACTTCAGAATAAAAATGAGGGCCTTTAATCCTGTATAGCTTAATGCAATGCCTGGACATATCCCAGAGTATACTAATTAGGTAATCAAAAAGTATTGGCAAAGTCCCTTGAAGGATGGCAGGAAAAGTATGGAACCATTAAACTCTACAACCAAGAAAACCTCTCACACTGTGTTAAACATTAGGGACACCAAAATCAATACACCAAGTCTTTTCTTTTAAGATTTGCTCTTGTGAAGCTTATGCAGGTAGCAGAGAAACTTAGCCTACCTATAGATTACTAAAAGTTACTCCCCAGACTTTTTTTATTTCTCAGATATGGGCTTTCTCTCTCTCTAAGCCCCACTCTGCATGTTCAATCATTGCCCTCTCTGCTACATGGGACATGACATCCAGGGGTTTAAGTCTCTCTGACAGCATTGGAGATGACTACCAGGGATAAGTCTAGTCCTGGTACTATGGGATCAACAATACCATTCTGACCAAAAAGGGAAAAGAAGTGTAACAAATAATGTATCTGTGGCTGAGAGAATTCAAATGAAGTCAAGAGTCTACTCTGGAGGACACTTTTACATAAGCTACAGTTAGACATTGCTAAACCTGCATAACTTGCCAATCCCCAGCTAAAACCATTCCTACCAATCATAATGAACACCTAGGGCATTACATAAGATTCTACAAAGATTCCTTGAACTAGGGTAACTTTCCAGAAACCTACAACCTCCAGATGGTTCCCTAGGCCAGATAAGCCCTGAAATGCAGAGGGGCCAGCCTTTCTATAACATCAACTAGTTACATCCCCTATCCCATATTACTGACAGACCCTCCCAAAATTAAAGACTAGATTGGCATAGTCCAAATACTCCTAAAGAGTGAGAGAAAGATTAAAGATGATGGTGAAGTTACATAGAGAAGGTAGGGCTTAACAAATTAGTATGATTGCTAAATCATTATATTGGTATTTCTTTAGTCCCCAGTATCTTAGAGCAGCTAGAGGTAAAAACCTAAAATTATGGAATTATAACCTATAGCAAACTCCAAAATTTGTTCTACAGTAATTGGGTTTTGTTTGTTTGTTTTTGTATGCTGTATCACATTTCATTATTTTTCCATGTGAATATCCCATTATTGCAACACCAGCTGTTGAATCTTTTGTTGGTTTGTTCATTTTTTTGTTTATTTGTTTTGCTTGTTTGTTTTGTGGGAAGTGCATGGACTGGTAATTGAACCTGGTTCTCCCACTTGGCAAGTAAGAATTCTCCCACCGAGCTATGATTGCACCACAATTTCTACAAATAACTGTTGTGGTTTTGATATTTATTGCTTTTTTGTATATATATTATTTTTCACAAGAAAAGAAACAAATTTCCTCTAGCCTCCAGTGTTTTGGAGTAGCCAGAAGGACAAACCTGAAATAGTGGAATGTAACTTGTAACAAACTCTGAAATGTTTCCTACAATTAATTGTTGAAGTGGACTTTGAACATTATTGATTTTCCTTTCTTTTCTTGGTATAGATGTTATATTTAACGATAAAAAGGTTTTTAAAAGGAAAACATTAATAAAAATAAGCATGATAACTGAATTAATGTTACTGAAAACCTTGGCTTATCCATTTTCCTGATTACCACATTTCCACCAAAAAATACCCATACTTTGTTAAAGAAAGTTTAAGAAGTTTCTATTTTCTTTAGTTTTTAAGCTGTATACCATAGACTTTTCTGTAAATATGAAATGATAGTTACATATTTTAAGTGCTTGGTATGGTGCATGTCACATAATATGTACACAAGAAATTATGGATTAAAAAGTCATATAAAGAATAATAACATGTTTAATATAGATTATTTCTTCTCATCATGTTAAAAGTATATTAGGTGAAAATCCTTAATTCTAGTGTAAACATTTGTTTAAAATGTATTTTAAAATTTTTGGTTTTAGTATATGTACATTAAATAAATGAAACAACAATAAAAAAGAAAATACACTGAACTAATATGTGAAAAGATTTAGTATGGGAATTTCACTGAAGCTTGTACTGCCACTTTTGGTAAGAATTCAGGGTTTGAAAGAAACACAATTGAATTTACAGAAATATGCAGAAGATATTCACTAAAAATACTCTTGATCTCAACTATTTTAATATGTGGGCACTTCTAATTTAATATATTTTTCTGTTAAAATGCATTACATTTTATGGTGTGAACCTGTTTTGACATTAGGCAAACACTACCTATGGTTCAGTTTAAAACAAAGAAATGAACACATGAAATTACCAGAATGAAAGCTGTTCTGGTTTGAAAGGATGTATGTCCCCTATAAAAGCCATGTTTTAATCTAAATCCCATTTTGTAAAAAGCAGAATCATCCCTATTCGATACTGTATATTTGAATCTGTAATTAGATAATCTCACTGGAGATGTGATTTTATCAAGAGTGGTTGTTAAGCTGGATAGGTAGAGGCATGTCTCCACCCATTTGGGTGGGTCTTGTTTAGTTTCTGAAGTCCTATAAAAAAGGAAACATTTTGGAGAATGAAGGAGATTTAGAGAGAGCAGAGAATGCTGCAGCACAATGAAACAGAGTCCATGAGCCAGCGACCTTTGGAGATGAAGAAGGAAAATGTCCTCTGGGGAGCTTCTTGAAACCAGAAGCCAGGAGAAGAAGCTAACAGACGATGCCATGTTCACCATGTGCCTTTCCAGATGAGAGACAAACTGTGATTGTGTTTGCCAGGTGCCTTCTCACTTGAGAGAGAAACCTGAACTTCATCGGCCTACTTGAACCAAGGTATCTTTTCCTGGATGCCTTTGATTGGACATTTCTATAGACTTGTAATTGGGACATTTTCTCAGCCTTAGAACTGTAAACTAACAACTTATTAAATTCATCTTTTTAAAAGCCATTCTGTTTCTGGTATATTGCATTCTGGCAGCTAGCAAACTAGAACAGAGGCTGAAGCACTTATGAATCAAATAGTTCAAGTTACCTCTCTCTTTCTCCTCTCTCTCTCTTTCCCTCTGTGTCTGACACACACATATACTCACACACACAGCCATATGTGTAAACATTTAAGTTAAAAATATTACCTGCAACCAGGTATTTACCCTAAGGATCATCATATAACATTAATCAGTCTTCAGCTTTCAGCCTTAGTTATGCTTTTAAATCTAAGATACCATCATAGAGTGAATAATCTTCACCTTTATGCTACATAATTATATTCAAAGTTTTATGTGTTTTTGTTTAAAATTACAAGCAATTATAAATATTTAATACCAAACTGATGAAAACACTATTTTGTTTAAAAAACCTTGCATTTAAAAGTAAAAATCTTTAGAATCCCAAGACACTGGGACATAAACCAATATCAGCATTCTTTATATTTACAAAATTAAATAAGGAAATACTGAAAGCAGCATGATTCTCTACTTTTTTCTTTCTCTTCCTTTTTTTAAATAACCAAATTCTGATAACTTGAATACAGAGGTTCACGTTTTTCTTTTGTAGGATTGTATTCCTGAATTAAAAGTATGCTTGTAATATTAATATATCTACAGGGTTGCTAGTGAAGTTCAAAACCATGGGTAAAAACAGTTTTAATATGTCATTTCTTCCTAAAATGATTTCCACATCTGCAGAAAATATACTGCTATTCTGAAGAATATACTTTACTAATGTCAATACTAGATGTTAACATGTACCTGGTTATACTGATTTATCTTCTATTCCTATTATAGACCACAGTCATGCAACATTTGAAGTTTTATATTATTTAACTTCACTTATGGAAATGTTTTTAAAAACAATATCTCCTTCTTCACGTGTTACTTAAGTGAACAGAGAAATGAGCATTTTCAGCCTCAAAGCAATTCATGGGTCTTGTAATAAAACAAAGACATAAAAGATAACCTTCTGCTTTGATGTGAAGAATGAGTTAATATGAGTGAATCAATAAAAGTGAAGAAACTAAATAATTTAGGAAAATAGAAACCAGATTGAAATTTTGTACCAAGGATATGCTGGCTTAAGAATCTTTGGTCCTGAAGTACATATTGGCAACCACAGTGATTCATTGCTAAAGCAATTTTAACAAAATTAGAAGTCATAAAAAATGAAGTTGTCTGAAAGACTAGTACATATATTATAAAGTTGATCTTTATGGCTCATCACAACAAATTCAAAAATTGATGGCCTACTATTTTCCTATAAATTAAGGAAAATTTATTTCTGTTTCATAGGGCAGTGACCAAAAGACTCAATACAAAACAAAACAATAAACCCTTATGCCTAATAAGGGTTTGTAGCAATAAAAAACATTCAAAATAAGTTAAATAGCTTAACTTATTTTGACAGGCATAAAAGCATTTCAAAATCATAATGAAATCCAATTTAGTAATACATAATGAAAGGAATAGAGTCTACCATTATGTGATTATTTTCTAAATAAAAGCTCCCAGTAAAACTATATATGTATAAACATGGAGAGGACAAGTGAATAATAGCTCCATAGAACCTTTTTTAAATCAAGGGTCTGAAGCACAATAAACTTTTCAGATATGCACCAAATTATCCCCCAAGTTTTTCATATTGTTTAATTTCATTAGTTACTCTACCCATGTCAACAATTCATGTGATTTTCCAGGATCAAAAGTCCTCCAAGATCAAAACACCATTTCGGATCTGGTGCACCTAACATATCATTCTCACTGAAAATACAATTAGCATAGTCCTTTTAACTAGCTCTAGCACATATTTAAGAAGTTTTATAAATTGTTTGTGATATTCATAAGTTTAACTCTTGTGCCAAACAGTTTCTTGATGAAGATGGCATTGTGCTTTATGTGAGAATGGAAACATCATAAAGCTCCTAAGGCATATATGAAAATAAACTAGGATAATGCACATAATTGGTGAATCCATTCAATGATTCACCAATTACTCTCAACTTTTTTCTTAAAGAAGTTGAGAGTTTACAGAAGATCCACATATAAAATTTAGGATTCCCAGATATCAACCCACCACCAATGCCTTCCATTTGTGTGGAACATTTGTTACAATTGATGATATCATTTCTATAAATAATTGTACAATTTATTTAACACTAGTAGCCAGCATTAATTGAGAGATCATATATTCTAGGCATTGTGTAAAGCAATCCACATGGATTACCTTATTTAAAATGCACAATACACATGCCTGTGAAATATATCCTACGGATCTTTAAAATCCATTATTTTACTTTCCAGTTCAAGAAATTCTGCTTAGTTCCTTTTCAAAATTTCTCTCTTTAAAGACTCATTTTGTTCATATATTGTTTCTTGATATCTTTTCTTTTTCCCCAAGCATGACTTTAGCTCATTGAATACTTAGGACATTCAATTTACCATCTTTGGCTAGTAATTATAATCCCTGGAATTCCTGAATGATAGTATCTGTTGATTTATTTTGCCCTTATTAGGCCATACTTTCCTGTTTTTACTTTTCTGTATCCACTTTGATTTCTTTCATTTGAAATCTGTAAACTTTAGTTTTGTAATGTGTAAGTCCGGAAATCAGATTCTCCCACTTTCCCTGTATTTGTTATTCCTTCCATCAACTCTCCCCCACCAATATTAGAAATGTATGGTAGTCTATTCTTCAATGATTTTTCCAAACTGATTTTGCAAAGACTTTGTTACTCTAGTGGTTACTGAGTCTCTGACCCTCTTGCCGCATTCACCTAGTGTTTTATCTAACATTTTCTGTAATGCCAGGAGTTAAAAACAAACCAACAAAAGAAAAAAGGAAAAAAATGTCTGTCTAAGTCATTACCAATTGGCCTTCCTTCAATGCTTAGCCCAGCTTTAACTGACCCTAAATATCATCACTTAAGTTCCATTCAAGTCCTTTCTGATTTCCATTTTTCCCTATGCATGTGAAAGGCTATCGAAGTAACCTTCTAATTATGGATGCTTCTGAATGTCATAATTCACAGAGGGAGGAAAATGAGAAAGGAAAGTGCCCTGAAGATTTCCTACTACTCATAATTCATCTCAGCTTGCTTGTAATCTAGTATATGCCATCCAGTTTGCTAAAGCTGCTGAAATGCAATATAATAGAAATGAGTTTGCTTTTACAATGTGGAATTATTAACTTACAATTTATAGTTTTTAGGTTATGAAAAGTCCAACCCAAGGCTTCAAGAAGACCATATCATGAGTCTGAAAACCGGTTGCTTACAGGCTGGACACATTCATCACATGGAAAGGCACATGGCTGACATCTGCTGGTCCTTCTTTCTGGGTTTCTTTGCTTTTGGTTTTCTTCTTCAGTGGCTTACCCACTGAGCTGATGTGTGTCCTCTCTTACATTTTCCCAAGCTATTCTCTATAAGCTTCTCTTAATCATCTCTTAGCTTCTCTGGGACATTTTTCTGTAAATGCCACTCAATTGCATCTGTCTTATAAAGGACTCCAGTAAACATATTAAAACCCACCTTGAATGAGGTGGGTCACATCTCAATTGAAATAACCTAATCAAAATGTCCCACCAACAATAGGTTTACAACAACAGGAATGGATTAAAATAATATGGCCTTCTCTGGAGTACATAACAGCTTCAAAACACCACAATGTCTCAGTCATGAATTTCCACCTATGTGGATGTAGTTTGATCACTCACTTTCAGTGTTTTTATGGCAATGCTTCCCACTTCTGTGCCTTGAATTAATTCCAGGATAGGTGAAACAGCAATGTGCATGTTGAGTCAGACCTTCATACAGCCATCCCCTGTGTGGGAACAGGCATGCTTATGCCATAATAAGTGAAGAAGATGTGTACTTTTGAACCAGAGACCAGGGAAAACCCTAGGGGCATGGATTGTTGCCAAGGAGGGAAATGAGATAGTGAAAGTGCCCTGAAACTTTCCTACTACTTTTGCATTTCCTTGAAAAGGGATCCTGACATTTAAATTTCCCACATGTGGGGGTCTATTTATTCCCTTCCAGAGATTGTACTTTGTAGCAAAATGCCTTTGACAGATTTGTCTTTAACATGGCTTAATTGCTTTAAATTTTGAGTGTTTGCAAGGGTTCTTAAATAGTTAGTTCTGCCAGTATCTTCTCATTTTTCTATTTCTTTCAACATCAGATGTTTAAAGTTTCTTACTCTGTCATCTTGCTGAAGTCTTTATTTCCTTTAGTTATAAATGATGTTTCTCTAATTGCCTATGTGAATATCTGGAATTTATTCATTTTAAGTGGACAAATCCATGAAGTGTATGAACATTTATGCTTTAGAACTGGACATTACTAGTGACAAGATAAAGAAGCATGCATAGATGTGGTAATTAGTCATTCAGTTTTTATTTAGCTCCATTTCATTGAAGAAATTTATTCATGTTAGGTAATATTTGGCACAATAGTTCAAATTATTTTCATTGGGATATTTTTTTCAGTGTCTTTTCAAGGATCTTACATTTTAAGTGATTTTAGTAACTTTCATATAAAATTTCAGCAACTAATTGCATAAAAATTTAATATTGTTATGCCATTTACTAGGGCTGTTTAAGTACACCTCATTTGCCACAAAAAAATGGTTTAATTGATGTGAAAATTCTAGAAATAACGGTATTGACATAAGTAAACATATTCCATTTACATGCATTATATTTAGCACCTGAATTCATCTTCATTTGGAAACATGGAACTCATAAGACAATTAGAAGAATTCCCCAGCTGCCTCCACTCATGCATTTCCTCCCCTAAATCCCTTTGTTATGATGAAAATCCAGCCTCACATGATTAAAAATGATCCAATTATTAAGGGAGTTTTAGTGTCTTTAGTGTTTTTTTATGTGTGTTCAATATACATAGAAGATATTGCTGATATAAAGCTGCTTCTCTTCATTTATCTAGTTTAAATGCTCCTCTTTGATACTCTGAAGGAAACCAAAATTGCATTTGATTAGCTTCCTAATCTTTACAAAGGTATGTAGGTATAAAAATGGATGTTTCTTCCCAGAGTATATTAAACAGATAATCAAAAAGTATTTGCAAAGTCCCTTGAGGGATAGGAGAAAAATATGGACCTATTAAACTTTACCACCAGGGAAACTGTTGATACTATGTCAAATATCAGAAATGGATAGCGCAATACTACCTAACTGTAATACAATTATGTTAAAGCACTGAATGAAGCTGAATGTGAGAATAATAGAGGGAGGAAGGCTAGGGGCACAAATGAAATCAGAAAGAAAGTTAGGCAATAAATAGTGAGATGGTATAATTTAGGAATGCTTACAGTGCATAATTATAGTGACTAAATGTACAAATTTTAAAATGTTTTGCATGAGGAAGAACAAAGGAATGTCATTACTGCAGGGTGTTGAAAATTGATAGTAATTAGAATTTTAAAATTTTAACTTATGTGTGAGACTAAAGCAAAAAATGTTTATTAGGTACAAAATTTATATTTTGACTAGTGCATTTCCTAATATAACTTATGTAGACAGCTTAATTGAACACCATAAGTACGTGGAACCTTGAGTAGGGCATGAGATTTTGTTGGCTTATCCAGAGAGATGCCCCAATAAATCCCAGAGTGATTTCATCAGTGAGCAGAAAAGTATTTGCAAAGTCCCCTTCAGGGAATGGTGAGAAAGGGGGAAAATTCAACTTTCCCAAGTTGAATTCTTGATATTCTCACAAGCAGTGCAGACAATCAAAGCACTAGGCTGAGTCCCCAATCTTGGGGTTTGTTCATATGAAACTTAACCCCACAAAGGTTAAGTCAAGCCTATGTAAAATTAGGCCTAAGAGTCACCCCCAAGAGAACCTCTTCTGTTGCTCAGATGTGGTCTCTCTCTCCAGCCAACTGCAACAAGCAAACTCACCACCCTCTCCCTGTCTACATGTGACATGACTCCCAAGGGTGTGGACCTTCCTGGCAACATGGGACAGAAATCCTAGAATAAGCTGAGACTCAGCATCAAGGGACTGAGAAAACCTGCTTGACCAGAAGGGTGAAATGAGACAAAATAAAGTGTCAATGTCTGAGAGATTCTGAACAGAGTTGAGAAGTTATCCTGAAGGTTATTCTTATGCATTAAATAGATATCACCTTGTTAGTCAAGATGTAATGGAGAGGCTGTAGGGAACTGCCTGGAAATATAGAGCTGTGTTCCAGTAGCCAAGTTTCTTGAAGTTGATTGTATAATGATATAGTTTTCACAGTGTGACTGTGTGATTGTGAAAACCTTGTGTTTAATGCTCCTTTTATCTACCTTATCAACAGATGAGTAAAACATATTGAATAAAAGTAAATAATAGGGGAACAAATGTTAAAGTAAATTTAGTTTGAAATGTTAGTGGTCAATGAAAGGGAGGGGTGGGGGCTATGGTATGTGTGAATTTTTTTCTGTTGTCTTTTTATTTCTTTTTCTGAATTGATGCAAATGTTCTAAGAAATTATCATGATGATGAATATACACTATGTGGTGATATTGTGAATTACTGATTATATATGTAGAACAGAATGATCATAAATTAAGAATCTTTGTGTTTGTTGTTATATTTTTTTAAAAAATTTAAAAAGATGTTTCAATTTAATGATTCAGCATTCATATTCATTTGTTAAATCCTATCTTCTCTGTATAACTCCACCATCACATTTGTTTATTCCTTCCCTCTCTTCAGGAGTGTTTGGGTTATGGCCTTTCTAATTTTTTTATATTGGAAGAGTTTATCACTAGTATGGAGTAAGGAGATAGAACTGTCTGATGTTCTGGAGAGGCTGTGCTAAGTTTCAGGACTTTTCTAGATCAGGGACCTATCTGGAGGTTGTAGGTTTCTAGAAAGTTGTTCTAGTGCCTAGAACTCTTCTGGAACCTTATATATTATCCTAGGTGGTCTTTAGGATTGGCTGGAATGGTCCTGGTTGGGGGTTGGCAGGTTATTAAAGGTAGCAAGAATTAACTGAAGCTTTCATAAGAACAACTTCCAGGCTAGTCTCTTGACTCTATTTGAACTCTCTCTGCCACTGATACTTTGTTAGTTACACTTCTGTTCCCTCTTTCAGTCAGGATGGAATTGTTGATCCCATGGTTCCAGGTCTGAATTCATTCCTGTGAGTCATATCCCATGTCAGCAGGGAGACTTGCACCACTGGATCTCATGCCCATGTAGGAGAGAGGGCAATGATTTCACTTGCAGAGTTGGGTTTAGAGAAAATGAGGCCACATCTGAGCAACAAAAGAGGTCCTCCAGAAGTAACTCTTAGACAGGCCTCTACTAGTCAAAGCTTCTCTCCTACCTAGATAAACTTCACAAGACTAAGCCTCAGGATCAAGGGCATGGCCTATTGATTTGGGTGTCCCTAAAATTTGACACAGTACCAGGGGATTCCTGATAGTAAAGTTTAATAGTTCCATATTCTTTTACCCATCCCTCATGGGACTTTGACAATACTTTCTGATTGTCT